>NC_133787.1:83182-84722 GCF_003597395.2 Chelonoidis abingdonii | reverse complement strand
TTAATTTATAAGCACATCTTTCTTAACTTCTTTAAATATTCTGTAGTACATTGACTAGATCAAGTGAGTTGTTCAATGCAGTGAGGTTTTCATGCATTGCCCAAAACATATTTTTCATATTATGTAAATTAACAACTCATTGAACACAAAATTGTGTATTTCATGCTGTGAAATGTGTCGATAACACAAATTAATAGGTTTATTTTCTCTCTCTCTCTTTCTGTGAGGCACAACAAAATAATTTAGTGATGCTGAAAATGTTTCCTTCTCCTCCAGATCTGCCTTGGAATTACCTTCCCTTTGTAGATTAATCTGCCCCTGTGTCTCTACAAGGAAAATATAGTTTCTATGAAAACAAAAAAACAATTTTTTTTTTACTAAAGGGACTGAGACAGAATGGCCACATGATGGTGACACATTAGAAATGCAAAGCAACACGGTTCCTGGTTTGCACATTGGTGGTGACAAGGGATTGAACTCTATTCCCCTCTTGCCACAGAGAAATTTTTTTTATTTTCTGAGGTCAAACATAAGTTTCAATGTTGTACTTAGTCCTCTGCCTTGGAGCTTCAACAGCCGCAGATGCAAGATGAGTTACTGCAGCCTAGACCTTGTGTCCGTGTTTAGGTGGTTTTCACCTAAACGTTCAAGCAGCTCACTGTAATGTCCTGAGCTCCCCAAGTCCCACTGACAGCTGAGCTCTTCCTGCCCACTGAGCCCAGCACAGACAGTGGGTGGGGGGTGAGTTCGTACCCAAATAACTGACAGAGCCAAGCAAGAAGCAAAGGAATGTTTGCTTCGGTCACTAGGTCTGTTTCTATTGCTCGTTTGCTCTCTCCCCTTCTCTGATAAGGAGCAACGGAAAGAGAAGAAGAGGTTAAACGTGCTAGGTGATGGCTGGGTTTGGATGACGAATTTAAAACCATCACAGCACCCTCTAGTGTGACACTGACACCATCAGATTCTCACCTTTCATTCACACTTCATTCATAACAGTTTCCCTGAACAACTTTGCTATGATTATTTCAATGGCTCCTACACTGATACCTGCTGTGCCTTCTGGCTGGTTAATTGCACTATTTGGAACCTGCTCCTAAAATTACACCCTTCCTGGGAGCAAGATTCAAAACTGCCCAAGGAAACCCCATTGCGTTTCAAGTGCAACCCAGGCAAGGTGGCAAGGGGACAGCACAGGGGTCTCAGAGCTTCTTCTTCCTCACAGAGAGAAGGTTAAGGGGGGGCTACTAGTTATGACTCCTGAGTTTTAGTCCTGGCTGTGGGAGGAAAGGGTTTTTTTAGTGGATTAGAGTTGGGGGCTTAGGAATCAAAGAAGAAACATCTCCCTTTTCAGCTTCAATGCACATTGAACAAGAACATGGCTTCTCAATTTTAGGTTTCAGAGGAGCAGGTGTGTTAGTCTGTATCCTCAAAAAGAACAGGAGTACGTGTGGCATCTTAGAGACTAACAAATTTCTTAGGTTCTGTTGCCATCATGTGGCCATTTCATTTCACTTCTTATTGTTAAAAGGTTTGGGTACTT
>NC_133787.1:79344-83082 GCF_003597395.2 Chelonoidis abingdonii | reverse complement strand
GAAAAAAGAGAGGTAGAAGAAAATCTGGAGAAAAGAGGAAACCAGGATCTAGTCGCCGGCTACATAAAAGAGGATCCATAAGTATGAAACCACATCCTGAAAACTGGGGGACAATTGGTCTCCTCACAAAAAATAAAACCATCACCCAAAACGCTGCCACAACAGAAAAGGTCAGAGAAGCAACGAAAAAAACCATGATTAGGGGGTAAAATCGGAATAGTCTCAAGAAAATTTGCAGGTAGAGATTAAAAGAGCTAATGACCTTCGGACACTGAAACAGACAGGATAAAAACACGGAAGAATACCTATAGGGCAGCAGGACATAAAAATCAATGAGAGACATGCTGAACAGAAAGTTAAGCATAGACGGAAAAGTATTCTACTTATCAAATACAAGAACTAGTTACCAAATGAAATAATGGCAGAGCATGTTTAAAAACAATAAAGGAAGCTCTCGCATCGCAGCACACCAGTCCCAACTGAGGAACTCTACCTGAGGAGGTTTGAAGGCTGGACTATAATACATGAAAAGAGACACGATAAATCATGGTAGTTAATCCATAAGGCTATTCGCCAGAGGGTAAGGAATGGTGTCTCTAGCCAGACTGTTTGGAGATGGATGGCAGGAGAGAGATCACTTGATCATTACCTGTTAGGTTCACTCCCTCTGGGGCACCTGGCATTGGCCACTGTCGGTAGACAGGATACTGGGCTAGATGGACCTTTGGTCTGATCCGATACAGCCGTTCTTATGTAATGTTCTTATACCTTTCGTTTGTTGCTTTAACCCCAGAGAGTAGGAACTCATTTTTCTCCCACAGGGTGTTGTAATGAATACAGGTGTGTACATACTAACCTAAAAAGAAAGATTGTGCTGCAACTAATTCAGTGCTTACTGGACAACTGAGTCCAGGAGAACAAATACTGCAATAAAGATGCCCATCCACTCAAATCCGCCTCTGGGTCAGCCTGCTCCCGCTTCTAATATCCCTCATTGGCTACCATAATTTGTCCAGCATGGAAGTGCTTCTTATCCAACCAGGCAACCAGATTGGGGCCCATAGGCATGGACTGGCTCAGAAGGAATCAGCTGTTTCTCTCTGTGCTTTATCTAACTTTGGATCCAAATGGTAACAGACAGTTGTGCCCAATTTAATCACTGCGCCTTTAGGAGTGTGACCAATGCCACTGAACTAGGGAGCAGCATTCTAAAAATAGTTGACCTGGGCCACAGGTCACCACAGCTTCCACCTCTGGGGTGAAAATCAACCACTAGTACCTGCGATTTCTACCTGAGTTCTTGTCAAATCTTTGACCTTTCTTGGAGTAATTTCTTGGCATAGAATTCTTCACCAACCGCACAACAGATCAGCAGTGATAGTGAGGGACAATTCCCCCAAATATGCCCTTTCATTTCTTTAATCTTGTGGCACAGATTTAAATTAGGGACTAAATTCAGGTGCAGTTTAGAATCCCTGTAAGACACCAAATGTCAGGTAGCTATTAAAAATAGATCTCTTTCTGCAGCTATAGCACATTCAACATGGATTCCATTTTCTACACATTTGCAGCATCTCTCAGGGGTGAGCTGAACAGAAACGTCACTTCCATTTTTCCCATCTCTACCCAGAAAGGGATTGCATTTCCCAAATAAAAGGCAACATGCACCGGATTAGGAAGGACATCTCTTCAGAAGCGACCTCCTGCAGGCCTGGGCCACAATGGCTTTGGGAGCCCAATGCTGGGTACTTTGTTTAGTTACAAGTTATTTACGAGGGAATCCTCTTCCCAGCCCTTTATAAAAAAATATTGACCTAACCAATTGAACAACAGGGGGGTTGGATGGTGATGGGGAACAAGGGAATCCCTCTGATTTACCCTATCTTTTTCTGTTCTTACAGCCAGTGAAATGTCATTTTCCCCGATCTCTGCTCTGTTCCTGCTCTTTGTTATAGTTCAATATATTTTAAGTGAGGAAAATGGTAATAAAAATATCTGCTCTCCAGCAAAACTGAAGCAACAAAAAAACAACTGGGAATGAAACAATTTGTTCCGGGGGGAAATTTAATGACTAACAATTGCTTTGAAATGGGGGAACAGTATAACCGTGGTGCTCAGGGTTTGTTTAGACTAGGAAAAGTGNAGAGAGAAACTTTCTCCCCAGTACCAATACAAATCAAAATATTCCCAGCAACTACACATATAAAAGTTAACCAGCCAGATCCACATTTGCAAACAGAGAAAAACAATCAAAAAGACTAAAACCGTCCGTTCTTACTTACTATTTGAACAGAAACTTAGAGAGCCTGTAGTAATGTCTGGTCTCTCTCAGACCCCCCAAGAGAAGAACACACAATGGACAAAGAACACATACAAAAGTTTCCCTCCACCCAGATTTAAAAGTATCTTGTCTCCTGATTGGTCCTCTGGTCAGGTGTTCCAGTACCCTGCTTGTAACCCTTTACAGGTAAAAGAGACATTAAACCTTAACAATCTGTTTATGACAAGTGCTTTCCTGAATCAGGACCCTAGTTTGCACACACAAATTTAACCTAAATCACATAGTGTTTCTGCTTCTGGAATGCTTGACTAAAGTTTTTTTAAAAAGTAAATAACCAGCTAGTAACAAATAGTGAATAAAGAATATCAGATAAAAAAATCATCCGAAGCACAGGACTTGGTGATGATGGGGAACTTCAACTACTCAGACATCTGTTGGGAAAATAACACAGCAGGGCACAGATTATCCAACAAGTTCTTGGAATGTATTGGAAACCATTTTTTATTTCAGAAGGTGGAGAAAGCTACTAAGGGAGAGGCTGTTCTAGATTTCATTTTGACAAATAGGGAGGAACTGGTTGACAATTTGAAAGTGGAAGGCAGTTTGCATGAAAGTGATTATGAAATGATAGAGTTCATGATTCTATGGAATGGTAGAAGGGAGAACAGCAAAACAAAGATAATCGATTTCAAGAAAGCAGACTTTAGCAAACTCAGGGAGCCGGTAGGTAAGATCCCATGGGAAGCAAGTCTAAGGGGAAAAACAATTGAAGACAGCTGGCAGACTGTCCCACTGCATAGAAAAGATAGGAAATATGGCAAGACACCCACCCTGGCTTAACCAGGAGATCTTCAATGATCTAAAAATCAAAAAGAGTCCTACAAAAAGTGGAAATTGGGTCAAATTACAAAGGATGAATATAAACAAATAACACAAGTACATAGGGACAAAATTAGAAGGTCAAGGCACAAAACGAGATCAAACTAGCTAGAGATATAAAGGGTAACAAGAAAACATTCTAAAAATACATTAGAAGCTAGAGGAAGACCAAGGACAGGGTAGGCCCGTTACTCAGTGAGGGGGGGAAAAACAATAATAAAATGTCGAAATGGAAGAGGTGCTTAATGACTTCTTTGTTTCAGTTTTCGCCAAGAAGGTTGGTGGCAATTGGACGTCTGATGTAGTGAATACCAGCAAAAATGAAGTAGGATCAGAAGAGCCTAAAATAGGGAAAGAACAAATTAAAAATTACTTAGACAAATTAGATGTCTTCAAGTCAGCAGGGCCTGATGAAATGCGTCCTAGAATACTCAAGGAGCTGACTGAGGAGATATCTGAGCCATTAGCGATTATCTTTGAAAAGTCATGGAAGATGGGATAGATTCCAGAAGACTGGAAAAGGGCAAATATAGTGCCAATCTATAAAAAGGGAAATAAGGACAACCGAGGGAATTACA
>NC_133787.1:26014-79319 GCF_003597395.2 Chelonoidis abingdonii | reverse complement strand
GGATTGGCGTGGTGTAGAAGTGGCAGAGTTTGTAGAATCGACGGTTTGTTGCATGGATCGGGTGTCACATTGAAGGTGATTGTCGCATCCATAGTAGCTCTTAGCTCAGCGAACCGATCCTGATGCAACAGAACACTCGATGCCAACTCTGCCCACAGTATCACGACAGCGACCAGCCATCACAGGGACCTACCAGATCAGCCAGCACCATTTACCGGTTCATGTCACCGACACATCCACCAAGTAATATAACGCCATCATATGCCAGCCATGCCCCTTGTATGGTAGCATGCGCAGACTGACAGTCTTGTGTCATTTATCTTTTCTGTAGAGATGTCCAGTCTGGCGTCGATGTACATGCAGAGGGCATTGCTGGCTATGATGGCGTATATTCATTGGTTGGATGTCTAGGTTGAATGAAACGGTGATGGTGGGCTCGATCGGTAGTCCTGTGATGGTGTCGCTGGATGTAGATATTGGAGCGAGGTTGGCATCTGGGTTTGCTTGGCATGATCGGTTCCTGAGCTAGAGCTTACTATTGGTGCGGTGTGCAGCTTGCTGGTGAGAAAGGCGTGTCAGGTTGTCTCGTGGGGAGGATTGACCTGCGCACCAGTAGCCTGTGTAAGTGGGGATCATTGTCCAGGATGGTTACAGATCCTGATGTGCGTTGGAGGGGTTTTAGCGTGGGGGGGCTGGTATTGTGATGGCCTAGTGGAGTGCTGTTGGTTTCTTTCTTGGGTTTGCTGATAGGGGTCTTTGGGATACACTCCTCTGCTCTGATTGATCTGTTTCTTATTATCCTCGTGCTGGTTTTGTAGCTTTTGAGAACATGTTTGGTGAATTTGTAGGTTTGGTCTCTGTCTGAGGGTTCAGAGCAGGCGGTTTGTACCTCAGAGCTTTGCGCTGTACAATGGATCGTGTGAGTGGCTCGAGGAAGATAGCTGGAGGCATGAAGGTAGGCATTCGGTCGGCTCAGGGTTTTCGATTAAGAGTAGGTGTTTAGTGACCATCCCTTATTATGCACGCTGGATGTCTAGAAAGTGAAGCTCCGTGTTAGAAACTGGTGCCAGGTGAGGTTGATGGTGGGGTGGAAGCTGTTGAGAATCGTGGTGGAATTTTTCCAGAGTCTCCTTCCATCTGGTCAGATGATGAAGATGTTATAATGTAGCGTAGATACGACGAGTAGGCGGCGTGAGTGGGACAAGAGCTGAGGAAGCGTTGTTGGCAGGTCACCATAAAAATCATTGGCATATTGTGGGGCATGCAGGGCATAGGCAGTGCCACTGATCTGGAGATATGATATTGTTATCAAATTTGAAAGATGATTTTTTGTTGCTTTTTCTGTGTGAGTATAAGGCACAAGGCCTTGGGTGGCAGGCCCAATCTTGCCTACAGTACAACTCTCGACCAGCAACTGTCACACCACCATAGTTTACTGCGCGCTCAGGAAACCAATCCATAGTCAAACCTGATGCCAACTTCTGCACATTTACTCTAACCAGGCGGACACCTATCACAGGACTGAACCAGATCAGCCAACCATCACGGTTCATTCACCTGCCAGCATCCACCATGTAATAACGCATCATATGCCAGCATGCCCTCTGCTATGTACATCGGCACCAAAACTTGGACAGTCTCTACAGAAAAGGATTAAATGGAACCAATAAATCGAATTAGGATAGGCAATATACAAAAACCTGTAGTGAAGCACTATCAACCTCCCTGGCGACACTAGTAGCAGACCGTTAAGGTGGCCATCCCTGCGCAAAAAAAGACTTCAGCACCAGACTTCAAAGAGAAATGTGAGCTTCAATTCATCTGCAAATTTGACCCATCAGCTCAGATTGAACAAAGACTGTGAATGGCTTGCCATACGACACCAGTTTCTCTGCTCTTGGTTTGTCAATCCCTCACGCTGCTAGACAGCGCTCATTTCCTGATTGTAACTAACCTCGTTAATCTACTAGCTTGCTTGCAGCATAATATAATACTTGCCACTGCTGATTTCCACACATGACATCTACGAAGTAGGTATTTCACCAACGCGTAAATAGCTCAATGCTCCAAACGATCTGTTTAGTCTAACAGGGCCACAGCTTCTCTGCTGTCTCCTCTGGGAATTGGTTGTTCCCAACCAGTTTATGCACCCACCTGTATAGTAGCTCCATCAGGTTACATTTCCTAGTTGTGTTTATGAGAGGTCTTGATGCGAGTCAGTCATCTAAAGTTCTTAAAATCAAGAATATACCAGCACTTACACTCCCCCCCTACACAAGGCTTAGTTACCGCTGTCAAAGAAACGCAATCAGGTTGGTTTGACACGATTTTTCTTGACAAACCATGCTGATTGTTACCTATCACTTATCTGCTAGAATGTTGGCAATTGATTGCTTAATTATTTGCTCCATTATCGTGCCAGGTACAGACGTTAAGGTGACTGGTGCTCTGATTGAAGCTTTTCCCGCACTCAGAGCACGTGTAGGGCGTCTCGCCGGTGTGGATTCTCTGATGTCTGATAAGATGTGAGCTCCAACTGAAGTGTTTCCCACATGCAGCGCATCCATAAGGTTTCTCACCCGTGTGGATTCTCCTATGTCTGATAAGGTAGGAGCTCCGATTGAAGCATTTCCCGCACTCAGAGCATCCATAAGGTTTCTCACCTGTGTGGATTGTCTGATGTGAGACAAGGTGTGAGCGCCGACTGAAGTTTTTCCCACACTCAGAGCACATGCAGGGTCTCTCTCCTCTGTGGATTCCCTGATGTGTGAAAAGGTCTGAACTCTCACTGAAGCTTTTCCCACACTCATGGCATGTGTAGTGTGTCTCTTCCAAGTTGATTCTCTCGCACGTAATAAGGTCTGAGAGGCTACTTGAGTTTTCCTCTGGCCTGTGCTGAGTCTCACAGGCTTTTGCGTTTTCTGACAGTGCACAATTCCCGGAAACATTTCCTTTGGGTCTTCCTGATAACTTCCCATGTGGTTCTACTTGCTCAGCATCTTCCTGCTGGGGATTCTTCTCCTCGTTCTCACTCACCATCCCAACACCTGATGGGAGACAGAGAGAATCCAGACACAAGTCACTCCCTGTGCCTGAGAAAAAAGAAATGTCAGAGACAGGAATGGAATAAGGGAGAGCCTAGTAGTCTGGCATTAAATGACCAAACTTTTCTGTCTGACCCTTCCCAGGCAGTGAAACCTGCACTGAAAAACTTTCCCTTGACTTTACTGAATTTGGATTTCCTGTCTTGTTGAATGGGTCCCTGGGAGCTGTCAGGCAAATATCCATGGAAAAGGGGAGTAGATGTGAGCTTTGTTGGTTGGGAGATTTGACTGTGTTTTGTCTCCTTGTGAGATGGGCAAATTGGAGGAGCTCTTACAGCATTTCTGATGATTGAGTTAAAAACTGCTACCACCTTTTGTTTTCAAAATAGCTCAGCCCTCAGTGTGTTCAGCCTTTCTGAAAACCTGGCCAACATTTTTTGTTGCCCAAATGGCAGCTGAGTTCTTCTGAAATTCTGGCTCTAGGGGTGAGTGTGAGACTTTCTGAAAATTCTGGCCTCTGTGTCTGGAAGTGCTAAGAACCTTCAGAACTTTTATCTTGTGTGAGAGCCTGATGAGAAAACCTTCCTTCTGTAGAACTCAGCAGAGATTTTCTCACTGACTTACAATAACGTTTTATCTTGATCTCAGGTTTAGTTACCAACAAAATGCATTTATTGTATTTTTACAGGCAATGTGAAACAAACACCCCTAGTTGGGCAGAGGGATAGAAGTAGGTCTGCCACTAAATCACATTTCCTTTCATCAGTAGCTACCTAAGCAAGGTAGTAACCACTGGGCAACAGGTGAAAGGTTCATTCTCCATGCTTAGAACACTTCAGCAGCTAGACCTCAGGAACAGAAGAGGCTAATGATCAGTTTCTCTGGGCTGGTTACTTCCAAAGAGTGGGATGAAAGTTTTTGGCTGAATATTTTATTTCCTGAAATATTTTGGTTAGCCCAAAATGAATTTTTGGTTTTGCTTCAGCAAGAAAATTGGAAAAAAATATTCATCTTGAGTCAACCTGAATGTCTATTACTGTTATTATAATGTTAGTTAGGTTAGCTAGCAAGGGGGGAATAATTTGCACATCTATTTGTGTAAAAGGGCATGCAGCCTGGACTTCCAGGTGCACAGGGGAAACATGCCCATATTCTGTTACTAGTGAGTGGGAAGCTTTGATTTTTATATGGTTTCCAAAGCCCTTCCCAACATCATGTAGAAGAAGGGGGAACCAGGAAAAAACATGGATTTGTTTAAAATGGCAGTGAAAAATAATTGAAGTTTTTCTGTTGTGACATAATTTTTCCCTGACTGGGAACTGAACTAAGGCCACAGCAGTGAAAGTGCCAAATCCAAACCACTAGGGACATGATGAAGCTGCTTTTCTTCTCACTTATGCTACACTTCCTTAGGCTACTTTCTATCCAATTTCTGAAGCAGCTCCATTGTCCACTCCCTGAGAGGCTAAGAGCAGAGAGTGCAGGAACCCCTGTACTCAGGGTCACAACCTGAGCCCAACCCAAGCCACTGAAACAAACTCAAATGATGCTTCAGCTTCCTCCAGCAGGATCACAGAGCAAAACAAAGAAAACCCATGAGGAACAATCCTCCTCTCCCTTTATTTAACCCATTGCATCCCTCTCAGCAGCCAAGTCTTGTAGGAAGGACACTGAGCTGACAGGAGCTCTGGCATAGAGACCAAGGGAGGGGTGTTGCTCACCCTTGGTGTGAGCTGATCACAGTCTGACTCTGTGTAATGGGGCTCTGAGCTTTGCCAACTTCTGAGTTCTGTGTCCTCAACAAGCAGCCGAAGTGCTGAACCCCCTGGACCCTTCTGCTGGGAGCATGGTGATTGCACAACAGCTGCAAGTCCTTTTTCCTTCTTCTTGTCCTCCTCCACTTCCCTGGCCCTTCCCCACAAATGGTTCTATCAGACACTGTAGGGACCTAAGGACCTGCAGGTTTCCCTCACCCATCACTTAAAGCAAACAGTGATTCCCTTCTCTGACATGCCTGGGCCAGGCTTCTTTTGAGTTTTTCCCAAGGAGGGCCTGATTCCCTGTGAAAATGTGTGTGTGGCACCAGCTTGTCTGCCCCCTCTCTGGGAGCTGAGAAGCTTTTTCAGATTCTCCCCCACTAGATGAGTCCAACAGCACCTCCCCTTGCTGGGAGAATCCTAAATTCCGACCTCCTCACCTCCCACCCTGGTTACTCTGACCAGCTATCGCGACAGGCATGCTAAATCAACCCAGCTCTCTGTCTACTGGTCCCAGTCTGTTGAACTGTGTGGAAATGGGCCACAGCACCGCTATACTGAATTGGCCTCATTAGCACTGAGTGTGGAAATCACAATCTGGAGGACAAAGACTGACTGAATTGATTCAGCAGTCAGCAAGAGAGGCTAGAAAGCAGCATCTAACCAGGCTTGTAACAGCTCCGGTTTGCTCGCTGGAGACATAATGAACCAGGAAAGAAGGCAAATGTCAGATAGGGAACCTCAGCTCACAAATAAACACCCTAAGGGCACCTTCTACACGGAGACTGGGCCACTGAAGAGACTCAAACCTGGCTAGCTCAGTTGGTAGCACATAACACTTCAAATCCCATGGTCGTGCATTAAAGCCCCACACTGGGTGGCAGTAACAGCCACTCTTTCGCTTATATTCACAGCCCAAAATGAAATAAACTCTCTGTTCCCTCTACTATCTTAGGCAGGTCATGTGTCTTCCTCTCTCTAAGCTTCAGTAAAACATGAAGAGAGAACAAACTGACGTTTGCATCCTCTGTTGAGACAGGTTTTTCTCCTCTTCCATTCTACCCCACGCAACAGAGGGGGGGATAATAACCATTTAAATAATTCCAGAGAGAAAACTTTGGTCATTGTAAATAAGATGATCCATTGAATCATATAGAAAGGTGGGTCAGGGAAGGATCCCGAGAATCAGGACCAAGTATCCCTAGGCCATCGCTGACAGGTGTTTGTATAACCCCTTCTTAAAATCCTCCAATGAAGGAGATCCTGAAAATTTCCATTGAGGCCTCTGCCATGCAATCAACAATGCTTGGCTCGTGGTTAAAGGCCAGGTTGTGACTCAGAAAATTTGGATTCAGTTCCCAGTTTAGTCCCATTATTTTCTGTGCAAACATGGACAAATTACATCACAGCTTCGGGCCTGTTTCCCTATCTGTAAAACGGGAACTGCCCTCCCACACTTTGTCTATTTCACCTGTGAGCTGTTGGCAGCAAGGACTCTCTCTCTCACTCTGAGTTGTATAGCACCTGGCAGAATCAGGGCCCCCACCCTCGGTCGGGGTCTCTGCACTGCTTGGCACAACTGGGACACCCACTCTTGGATGGGGTATCTGCAGTGTCAACACAATGAGGCCCCATTCTAGGAGCCTAATGAGGATACAAAAATCTCCCCTTTCATTTGTTTATTTTAAAAAGCCCATTTTTAGCCTTCAAGTTCAGCTAGAAAACGTGGCCCAAGAGTCTCAGAAAAACCAAGGAAGTAATAACATTACCCCAAAGGGAGCATTTTTAAACATCTCATGATTTTTAAGCTGCCCTCTGGATTTCTGAGTCCAGACTCCTAGTTACTGTTCTCAGTCTAACCTTGGCTGAACTTTGGAACTGGAACCAGTGACACTGAACTAGTAAGTGGAGTTTCTTGGGCCATTGGTCATCGTAGTTTCCTTTGCTGGGGTGGAAACCAAGAACTGAGCGTGTGCTCTTTCCACCCCAGTTCCTTCCAAATCCTTGGCCTTGGTTAGGGTAAATTTACACTTCTCAGAAGTAGAATCCTGTACAAAACCACTCCAAATCTCAGCTGTGTTAGCGAGCAATGGCTTCCCGAAACATGCCCAGCTTTTCTTTAATTTGGTGGCACAGTTCCAGGCACGGGACTGGATACAGGGCTGGATCATAATCTTTGTTTGTTACCAGAGCTGGAGATTCTATTCAAAAATAGCTATTTTTCTGCAGCTATTAGATTTCCAGCACTGATTTTATACACATTTTAAACACCCTCAAAAGATAAATAGAACCAAAAAACCCACTTCTATTCCCTCAACATCTGTGTCAGGAAGGGCGGCATTCCCCATAACATGGGATTAGCTAGGAGAGATCTTTTGTAGGGCCTGGGCTACAAATCCTTTGGGAACCAAATACATGGGCATTTTGCCTAGTTCAAAATCACCTAATGTGGAGTTCTATCCCCAGATCAGCTGAGATAATATTGACTTCAACAACTCAACTACACTGTGATCATATGCACTTCCTTCAGTTAGTTTGGGTTGTGCTGCTGTTCACCATTTCTGAGTGGAGATTTCAAATCACTGCTGTGTCTTTGTTAGCATGCCCAGTAAATTGGAGAGTTCTCCCCTGTTGACAGAACTGCACTTGAATTTTCTCCATGCCATCATGGAGGGGCTGGGAAAAAGCAAAGCTGAAATGAGAAATGACGACTTTAGTAAATGGTCATTTGTCTTAAGTTCTTCAATAAATCTGAGCTACATCCTATCAAACTGAACTATTATCCAACTGGGTGACCAAACAGCCTTCAAGAAAGATAGAAACTCACATCACAGAGAGACAGAATACATGACAATGGAAGTGTCAAGTGAAATTCCAGAGCAGGTCACATCTGATTATTCAGAATCGGAACAAGAGATTCTCCCATCACATTCTCCTCTGATCCATTCAAACCTGCTTCACTCAGCACTGTCTCAATAGTCAGTTATGTTATTTACAATATGCTTAGTATCCTAGCATCCCCATAATGGGGGACACAACAGCTACCTTGTAAGAAGTGGCTTTACCAATAGATGGAACCTAGGATTTAAACTCCAAATGATCACACTGTGTTTGGGATCCATTTGAATTCCCCTTCCAGGTCTTTGACACTTACATCCGCACTCATAGTGACTCTGATATAGGATTAAAGAAGTCAAACCATTTGATGTTCCTGTTCAAAATGTTGTGTGTAAATTATTTGTTTTGTGTGTGAATGAGGAATGTGTGTGTGAACGTCATCATTGAACCAGATGTACGAGGGAGGAACCGGAGACAGAGGCAAGGGCACCAGGAGGCTGCAACACACCCCTACTGAAATGTCAGAGGAGGACAGACTGACGACTCTAAAGATGAGACAGGCACCTATCAGTGGGGACCAGATAGCTGAGATCTAAACTCGCCTGGGAGAACTCCCTGAGGAACTAGATGAAGGAACAAGATAAAGGATGAAAAGGACAATTTAAGAAAACAAGCACTCATCAAACAACGATTACAGCACGACAGTGCAAAACTGATTGGTCCCAATGAAGGAAAATCACTATATAAGACAGTGCCTGGAAACTTTGGGTTCATCCTGCCAAAACTTCTGCAGAGCATCATGTCATGACCAATGGAACCCAGCTCCTCCTACCCATGATCAACCTAGCTGGCCCCTAGGTTGATCTGGACTCTGGACTGGTAAATATAACATGAATTGGTGGGACAGTGTGTGTGGTGCGTGATTGAATGCATATGCTAACATTGACCTGGGAGTGGCTAAGCCTTTGGGATCAGAAGAAACTATTATTTAATGACACTGCTTGTAAAGAACCACTCATCTCTGAATCCAGTGTTTTCAGTAGTGATATAAGAACTGGAATGCCTGAGAAAACTGCCTTTATGTTTTCTTGTTAGCCAGTGTGGTGAAACAGGAGTTTACTTTCTTGGCTGGTTTGGTCTATCTTATAAAAGGAGTACTTGTGGCACCTTAGAGACTAACACATTTATCTGAGCGTAAGCTTTCATGGGCTACAGCCCACTTTATCAGATGCATGCTTATGCCCAAATAAATGTGTTAGTCTCTTAGGTGCCACAAGTACTGCTGTTCTTTTTCCGGATACAGACTAACACGGCTGCTACTCTGAAACTTATAAAAGAATAACCACCAGTTTTGGGTTGTGTTTGCCCTATTTCTCAGCAGTTCATCCTGAATTTGGCATCCTCAGTTGTGACCCACTAAGGCTCGGTGACGGGGTGCAAAGGGAGGGGGCTGGATCATGGATTTACAGGGAGTTAGGTGACCCAACCTTCATACAGTCTCCCTTGGGACCACCCTCTTTAGGAATGTCTAAGGTGCATCAGGGAGTTGGCCACCTTTCAGGCTGAGTCTCACGCTAGTGCATTAAAAATGGCTGTGGAGACATTGCTTTAATGTCAGGGCTTCACTTGGCGTTCAGACCATCCAGCCCACCCACCCCCCTCAACCCCTGGCTTTAGAACCCAAGCTGCAACCCAACCAACAGCACCTACACCGTTATTTGTAGTGAGTCAGCATAGACTGGCTGAGAGACAGCTTCCAGACGCAGTGCACACACCCTTAATGGGCGACACACTCGCTTTAGCTTTTTCCAAGGGTAAACTCTGGTTCCCCTTAGAACCACAGAGTTAAAAGGACCACAAAGGTCATCTAGTCTAACCCTCTGCCTTTTGAAAACCTCCAGTGAATAACCTTCCACTACCTCCCTAGGCATCTGTTCCATTGTCCTACAGTTCTTCCAGTTAGGAAATTGTTCCTGAGATTTAATCTAAATCTGCTGTGCTGTAGTTTGAACTCACTGCCTCTTGTCCTTCCCTTTGTGACAAGAGAGAAGAACTGTTCTCCATCCTCTGATGGCAGCCTCTGGCGGGGAAGATCAGCAGGGACCACAACCCGCCCATTGGGCTACAGAGCCAGGAAAGCCACCTCCATCCCTCCGGAAGATGAGGGGCGGGACAGGAAACAGAAGTACAAGAGGGGGCCCTGCAGCTCAGTCGGGCTGGAGCTGCTGAGGGAGACAGACACTTATCACCCGCTGCTGGAGCGGGACACCGAGGACCCACTAGGGTGGCCACCAGAGGACTGGCCAAAGCTCCCAGGGTCACCAGCCAGTCGAGGTGCCAACGAGCTGATGGGGCTGCCACAGACCACCAACCCGGGGAAATGGAGGCCAGAGGTACCAAACCCTGGGGATTGTAGGAAGTAGCCCAGGGAAACTAGACCATCGTCTGGCTGAGTGTTGGCCTGACACTAAGTAAGGGTGTTGTGGGCGGATCCCCCTGATCCAGTGGTGGATTACACTGCCACTGCTAGGGCCCGGGGCTGGGACCCAGTGGATTCAGGTGGGCCAGGGTCCCCCTACCTCTTGCACTCCACCTTTGGCCAGGCGGCCTGTGTTGGTCGACCATCCGCCGAGCAAGGACGCTAGACTGTTTGGTGCTTGCCCTGGGCAAAGCCCCTAATTGTTTGCTGCCCCACCCTGCCCGAGAGCCTGGGCTTGGAGACTTTGCAGCTCTGTCCTGAGACAGACCAGGAGGGACGGCCACACACGCTCACACAGCCTTTTTAGTATTTGAAAACCACTGTCATATCCCCCACATTAACTCGTTTCCAAATTACACACATCCAGTTCCATCAGCCTTTGCTCACTGGTTTGCATTCCATCTCTTTGATCATCTTTGTCACTTGCCTCTGGATTCTTTCCAGTTTCTCTACATCCTGTCTAGTCACTGGGGACCAAAACTGGACCCAGGACTCCTCCTGAGGCCTAACCAGTGCTGAGTAGAGCAGTACCATCACCACCTGTGATTTGCAGGCTATGCTTCTCTTAACGCATTAGCTTCTTTTTGCATTGCCATCACGCTGTTAACTTTATGTTGAGGTTGTGATCCACCACAACTCCCAGATCCTTCTGAGCAGTGCTGCTGCCATTCCAGTTATCCCCCATCAGGATCTGTGCATTGGGTTTTTCTTCCCGAACTGTAGCACCTTACACTTGTCTGTTGAATGTCATTGGTGTCTATAGCTCAGTTTGCCAATTTATCATGATCCCTTTGAAGTTTTGCTCTAGCCTCCAAAGTGTTGACAACCCCCCCAGCTTTGTGTCATCTGCAAATTTGATCAGTATGCTCTCTATTCCTACATCCAAGTTGTTAATGAAGATGTTAAATAGCAGCAGACCCAAAACAGATCTCTGTGAAACCCCATTTGAGAAATCCCTCCAATCTGACATCATTCCAATAATAGTTATTCTAGGCTTGCGGTTGTGTAATCAATTATCTATCCACTTAATGGGAGTTCTGTTGAGCCTGCATTTCTCCAGCTTACTCATGGGACTGTGTCAAAAGCATTTTTGAAGTCCAGGTCTACTTTAGCCACCAAACCAGTTGCCCTATCAAAGAAGGATATCAGGCTGGTTTGTCATGTTATGTTCCTAGTAAATCCATGCTGGCTACTAGCGATTACCCCTTCATCCTCCGGGTATTCGCAAATTGAATGTTTTACACATTGCTCTAGTAGCTTCCCTGGTATTGAGGTCAGGCTGACGAGGCTCCAACTCCTCCTTTTTCCGCTTTGTAAAGATAGGCACTATGTTAACCCTTCTCCAGTCTTCTGGGACCTCTCCTGTCATCTGAGTTTGCAAATATTGCCAGAGGCTCTGAGATTTCATCAGCTTGTTCTGGGCTGAAAAGCAGGAAAGGAGGTGGGAGCTGGTTTGGAGGATTACGAGCTCTGTTATCAACATTTGAGCTGTTGAGCTTGAGTTGATGGCTAGCCATCCACGAGGAGTCATCAGAGGGAGGCGGAGGTTTCAGTTTGAACATAAGGAGACAGGTCTGGAGTAGAGCGGTAGATCTGTGATTCATCAGCATAAGGACAGTAGCTGAATTTGTGTTTGTGGGTGAGATTTCCCAGAGATAAAGTGCAGAGGAAGTGACCAAGGACTGAGCCCTGTAGAACCCCCACAGAAGAGTGGAGTGGGGGTGAGGACGATCTTCCTAAGGACACGCTGAAGAAGTGGTTACAGAGGTAGGAGAGCCAGGAAGAAGACAAGATGTCAACAAGACGATCATGGTCAGTGGTATTAAAGGTGGGTGATGGGTCAAGAAGAATAAGGATGGAGCACTGGTTCTGAGCTTTGCTTAGGGAGAGGTCATTAGAGACTATGGCAAAAACATTCTCAGTGGAGGGCCCCAAATATCTGCCTCCCTGAAACCTTCCCTTCCCACTGCCACCAGATCCTTCCTGCTTCTTGGAGCAACAACTCCCCATCCCCTTCCCACTATCCTCAGTCTTTTCCACTTCCAAGTATGCCACATCTCCTACCTAGTCCCCCCGCTCCAACAGCACCACTGCTAGGACCTCCACCCCTTTTCTCCATTCCCAGGCTCCCACTCCCCCAAACCACCACACTCCCTGTTCCCAGGAGATTCTGTCTCTGATTCCTCACCTCCTCTTCCCTCCATGGTACCCATCCCTCCCTGATTCCCTCTAGTCTGCCACAACCCTATCCCTTTCCTCCCACTACACTCAGCCTTCCCTACCTTGTGGCACCCCACAAGCACTAGATCCCACCATCTTCTCCACTCCCACACTCCCTGCTCTCCTTCCCCCCTACCTCCCAAGAACTCCTGAACAGGAACCTCACACTGCTCTCACAGTCATTGGTTGGTTGGGTCAAGAGAACGCTGTGGTCACTGCCTCCGAGCTACACTCATTCATCTGAGTCGGAGCCGTACCACTGTTAACTTTCAGACTAGGTGTATTGTGCGTTTTGCTTACATTCTGAAGGAGTTCCTCTTAGACGTTTCCCCCTGATTCCAAAATTTCAGGGCTGAGAGCAATATTTTAAAGCGTTTTAAAATCCACTCTGGCCTCTTCTGAGCTGCAAACTTTTGTCAGAATAGCTCTGTTTGTTAGGGATGCAAAAGAACACATCCTTAATTGATATAATTATGCTGGCAAAATCTCTCATACAGACACAGAGCGCCAAAAAAGTCTATTAAAAAAATAAGGAAATCAAATGCCTATAAACTACATCAATACCGAGTACAGGTCTCCCACTTCTGCTTCATGCCTTTTCACTAGCTGGGTGGTGGCTAAACTTAAACCTCTGAAAACTAGAAGAGGAAGAGTTAATATACACATCACCCCTAAAATGCAACCTTAACTCTGCCCCTGGCCCTGCAGCTGGCACTAGCCACTGGGAATGGCTCAGTAAGTCTGGTGCAAAGGTTAAGAAACTAACAAAGGAAGTGGAGGTTTCTCCATTTCTTGAAGTCTTCGAGTCGCAATAGATGCCTTTCTGGGGGCGGACTGAGTCCAACACAAGGTATTCAGCTCAGTACAGCAGTAACTGGGTGAAATTCTATGACCTAGTCATACAGAAGGTCAGACTAGATGACTTAATAGCCCTTTCTGGCCATAAAATCTATGATTCCAATATAGCTATGAAGGACTAAGAACGTGCCATTGTTTGTGTTGTGTTCACAGATGGGAATCCAAGCATTTCTCCACATGCCTCCAGCCGTGTGCACTGGGTCAGCTGTAGCTGTTACTGGATGGTGGCGGGAGGAGTTGGAGCAGCTTGGCAGAGCTGTGACTGTGATATGAAGGAAGGTGCATGTGAACCCTGAGGGACCTAGTCTGCCCCATTTCAATGCACTCAGTGGGCTGTTGCTGAGACAAGGCAGAGCAGAGGTGGCATTGTGGGGGTGGCGTGAACCTTAACTCTTCATTTCCCCTTCTAAGAACAGAGGGGACGGGAAACCTTACCCAGCGAGGTCACATTCTCATAGTTCTCCTGCATGACGTCTCTGCAGAGGGCTCTTTGACGGGGGTCCAGCAGAGCCCACTCTTCCCTGGTGAAATATACAGCCACCTTCCTCCAAGGTCACTTGGCCCCTGATATCAGAGCAGAGCCCCCCACTCACAACCTGCTTGCCCCACTCACCGCCCCACTATTCATGGGGGAGAGGAGCCCATCAAATGGGGAGCTCTGGCAGGCTCACAGTCAGCAGGGGTCCACACCCACCCTGTTCAGAGCAGCCAGGAGGCAAAACAGTGAGGGGAGATAAAGATCCCCTCACACACCCCCACAGCAGACAGAGGGGAAGGGTCTTCTCATCATCACACACCTACAAGCAGAGGCTGATGTGGGGGATGGGGCCCCCATGCAGGCTCCAGGGTCACTCCCAGTAGGAATCCCAACAGGCTTCCCATTTGCCGGCAGCTGGAAGGAAGGGGAGGGGTTATCTATCTAGGCCCACTGGTGGGGAACCTCCACCCCCTCCTTCCAATCTCTAGCAGCTTGGCCAGTACGTTCATGTTCTCGCACTGGGAATCTGATACATTTCCGCAGTGCTGTCAGGGTTCCCCCACCAGCCCATTCTACAAATAGGGTAAATTTCCTCCCAAACCCATGGGTCTGTTCCGGAATCCAGGACTTGGGTTTAAACAATTCCCAGCAAGTTTGTCACATGCCTTGTCCCCCTCGTCCTGTGGTGTTTTCTCCCTGGGTATTTCTGCCCCATGGGGCACTTCACCTCCACATTGAGCTCCCAAACCTCCACATTGAGCTCCCCCAAAGATCCCAGGCCCTCAGTATTTCCTGCCCCTCCCCCTCCAGCAGGAACCCACTACCAACCCCGCAATAATCCCTACCTGGACTGGCTCCACTACAGCCAGTTCCCTTCCCTGTCCCATGGGAGGCTGGGACAATCTGGAGCCAAAGGTGGGCGTTACTCTGCCGCCTGTCAGGGTGAGAAGGGTGGAGAGGGAAGATTTCAGAAGGACCTTTAGTTCCTGTCACATCATGATCTTCCCCGGCCCTTTCCCTGCACAAGATGTTTCTGACACACGCTGGGAAAATATTCCATCACTTTATCACAGCCCAGACTCAACCCCTTCCATCAGCGCTAAACCCACTGTGCTAGTTTTAAAACCCTGATGGCAACTCCCCCAACGGCAGGGACCAGGTGGAGGCAGGGACAGAATAAAGTCTGCCCAGTGCTGGTGCAGTAAATGAAATGAAGTTTGCTGGTAATATTAAGATGGAAGCCATTGTCAACAGAGACAAATATAATCTAATAAAATATTAATTATAATATATGGAGATATACCTATCTCATAGAACTGGAAGGGACATTAAGTCCAGCCCCTGCCTTCACTAGCAGGACCAAGTACTGATTTTGCCCCAGATTGCTAAGTGGCTCCCTCAGTGATTGAACTCACAACCCTGGGTTTAGCAGGCCAATGCTCAAACCCCTGAGCAATCACCCCAGTAACACCTGCATTTTGAACCTTCTTCCTTACTTCGCTGTAAAAAGCAGACAAAAGTTCATAAGATCTTACAATAACCTCTAGCAGCAAGTTGATGAAAAGTAGGTTAAATTCCTTTCAGCCATGAAGGCCAAGCACGGGTGCAAGACGACCAATGACAGAAAATTTAAAAAGTCCAAACAAAAGAGGCTAATGATGTCGTTCAAGGCCAGTACTAAGCTCTATGCTTGGTGAACAAGAAAACGTGGCCACAAAGTTATCTAGGTTAAATTTGGCCTTAGGGACATGGATTTAACCAGTAAACAAAATAATAAAAAATAAATGATGCCACTCACTTTTATTCCTTTTGGGACTTTTAAAAAGAGATGGGGGGGAGGGAAATAATCTGCCACCTCACTCCAACATTGCAATACTGCTACTAAACTGCTACATTTCCTTTCTAAGAGGCTTTGTTTTCATTATATTTTAACTTGTATTCCTTCCTCTTTCTCCTCATGATGCATGATCATTAATTTGCACTTAACGTTGACCATAGTTCTGTCCTGTTTCTCAGAAAGGCTCTAAAGGCTTGTCAGACAAAAGATGTTCCAAAGAGACCCATTGCTCCCATGATTAGTGACTTTCTTATAGTCTCTCAGTGCTTGTAAGTTAAACTAGTTTTCTAAAAAGACCCCTGTTTTTAAGAGCAGGATTAGTAATGAAACTTACCCTCTTTCCCACAACCCACTGCCTCTGTGCCTTTACTCTCGGGTGCAACATCTTCGAATAATTCTGCTGAGGATGTTTCCCAGAAATTAATTATCATCGGGATGGCTAGGAATGTATTGGGAGAAAAAAAATTAAGATTCTATCTTAAATGAATAAGATCATTCCAAGAAATATAAATTAATGTAAGGCATAATGTAAGCATAAAAAAAAGTTTAGAGCAAAAAGTTAATTAAAAGAACCACAAAAATGTCGCATTCTTAAAGAAGTGCAAATTATGCAAAAAAGAAATACCGAATAGCTGTTTCAACAAAATTAGATGCTAATAGCTGTTTCATTTAAAGTGTAAAAAACAGCTACAACCTGTGTCACAAGGGGTAAATAATGCACTAAAATAATTATAAGTTAAAAATGTGAATACATCACCAATTTCAAAAAGTTAAAAAAAAGTATATAGACTTTTTTGTTGTAAAAGCCAAAAAACTCTAACTATACTAACAAATTTTCAAATAAATATGTTTAACAAAAGCTCAGCCTTTGTATTTTTTTTTAAGAAGTATCAAGCAGTGACTCAAAAATGGGAAAAGTTGTCAAGGTCTTAGTGGTCTTAAAAAAAATGCTTTAAAATCAGACTCCGTAAACTTAATTACAAACACTATTAACATTACTGCAATTAAAACTGCAAAATAAAATTCCTAAAATTAATGTAGCCTGTAAAACGCAATAGTTAAGGAAGTAAAAGAAAAAAAATGAATGAGTCCGAAAAGATTTTAAAACACTTTGAACGCTTGTGTGACACTGTTGAGCTAAAATATTTGAGAGACAAGTCGGTTGAAAATATAGTGGTGCAAGAACAAAGTAACATCCCCTCCCATTGTTACACAGCTTCCAGGTGCTGGAGGCTGCGATCCCGTTGTTACCATGGTTATTGGGCTGAAATCTCCCCACGGCCAGTGAGAGAGAGACACGTACCTGTGTCGCTCCCCAGCCCGCGTCGCAGCATCTCTAGGGGAAGGAGAAGATGGGAGAGCTGAGAATTCAGGCCCTCGCTTCATGGAGAAATCCCCATTGCGTATTAATGGAACTGCTGTTAACTAGGAGATGGTGACAGAGGTCAGAGGCCGATAACACGGCCGCTGCAGACAGAGCCAGCCCCACAGGGCTGCTCCATGGGGAAGGGCGACTCGCTGAGCTGGGCTGTGAGATGGAGCCAGGATCAGTGACATCACTAGAGTCCCCGACTCCTCCCCAGGGCCAGGGTCACTCTAACCGGAGGAGACGCCATCCCCAGACTCCAATTCACCTTTGAATCCCAGCAGCACCTCCTGCAGCATGGCACTTTTCAGAGAGAAATCGCTGAGTCTCTTTTCCAGCTCTGCAAACGACGGCTCTGGCTTCTGAAACGTCCCGTCCTCCCTGCTGGGGAAAGGAGGGGTGAGAAATAGGCCTGAGCCCCAGACCCTGAGCCCAGCAACCCCCAAACTCCAGGAAACCTGGATCTGAGCTTTGCAGCCTGAGATGGTCGTTGTCATGGTGAGTCACCTCAGCCCTATGCTCCCCAGAGGGACAGGAAGTGGGGAGACACTAGAGCAAGGAACGGAGACATTGTTCAGGAGCTTTCTCAGGGACGCTCTGGTTCTGTGGGGGGCAGAGCCACCCCCTACGCTGCTTTACAGCAGGAACAAGGGGCACCAGCACTGGGATTACGTGGAAAGGGAAGAGACACAGACCAAAGAGTGGGCAGGTCCTACATGTGACAGTGGCCACAGACAGAGCCCAGGGCTCCAGCAAGGAATGAACCTGGGCCCTTAAAACACCAAAACCCTCAAGCCCTTCAGCTGAAGCAGTAACCCTGGGGCGTCTAGCTCATTCACAGAGAGGGCCACATTGCCCTGTCCGTTACAGCCAATGGCCAGGGCATCAGGTTAGGACTCTGTGCCCTGCTCCATTCACAGCAGAACACCCCCGGATCTCCATGGGACACCCACGTACAAGAAACAAGGGGAGAATCTGCCCTTCATATCAGAAATAAAATTTTAGTTCTTAGTATTTTGCCAAGACTTTGTCTGTCACACTCAGTGTCACTCAGGAGGAAAACAGCCCCTTCCCGGACACCCTGTAGGACCCTGCTGGTTCTTCCCTGTGTTTCCTTGCCTTTCCCACCCTCCTCTCTCCATTTCTCTCTTGCTTCCTTGCTGTTGTGTCTCTCTTCTGTTCTTCCCTCCCTACAGCAACCCCCTATTCCCACCCTGCAAAGGTTTCACTCCCGCCCTCTCCCTGTTCCACATGCTCAAGTGATCAGCCAGGAAACGTTGAATGTTGACATCCAAGTGTCATTATTTCAGTTGACACCCCGATGACATTAACAGGGGACAGGAGAGTTCACGCTCTCAGAGCTACGGCTTCAGGCTGCTGGCAGCCCCAGCAAGGCAACGCTGTCTCTGTTTACACTGGGGAGGTGCTGAGGGCCAGCAACTCACTTTTAACAAATGTGAAAGCTGAGATTCTGCGCCCTCGGAATACGTGACGCGGCCACATCAGTCCAGGAGACAGGCATGGTCTGTCCCATCTGCCCTGTGTCTAGCAGCCCTGCTGTGACCTCATTACCGATCAGACAGTAACCGGCTCTTCTCCTACCTGAGTCAGCCACTAAAGGAGACAGAATCACACGCTCCAAGGGCAGGGGGCAGCTTCCTATTCAGTGCAGTTATCAAACCTAACGGCCCATGAGGGGGAGCGAAATGGAGCCAGGACTTACCTGCCCCCAGTGCTCCAAGCACCCTAAAGAGGAAGAGAAAGAGGAGGCCGTCAGGGGGAGTATCCCTGTGTGGGGAGGCCTGATGTTCTGCAGGGGTCACCACTGAGGCCTTGGGCAGTAGGGGAATTTCAGGTTTACATTCCCTGAGCAGCAGCCCGCCTCCTCCCACCCCCCGGGACTTTCCCCTATGCAGCCCCAGCAATCCCTGTGGGCAGGTCACCACTGCGGGAATCTTCTTCCCAGGCACTTTACAGGCAGAAGATATTTCTCTGCATTGAGAATCCAACTGCCCTCAGTGCTGAGAGACCCAGAAGACCCCTGGCCCCACTAAACCCATTAACCTGCAGTGCAAGGGGCCTTGGGCCTGGCTCGGGACCTCAGCATGGTGGGGGAGGGGATTTCAACCTCCAAGTGCAAATGCAGACAGACATTTCCAGGAGAGAAGGTCTTGGGGCTGCAGCATCCAGGACTCCCAGGACCCATTTGTGGCGCCGCTGCCAGACTCACTGTGTGACCTTGGGCAGGGATCTGTCTCTCCCTCTGCCTCACTTTCCCATAGGGATAATGCCCCTGACCCCACTCTGTAAAGTGCTTTGGGGTCTAGGGCTCAGAAGCGCCCATAGAAACGCTGCATATGATCCTTGCAATGACAGCCTGACCTGCAGGGGTTGGCTCAGCGGCTGCTGCCCCTTCTCTCCTCCCCTCTCGCTGAGCAGGGAAATCTCCCAGGACAGGTGGCAGACGCCCTCATCCCTTCTCTGGACAATGGCTCTCTCTAGCTCTTCCAGTCGGGACAGCAGCCGTTGCTCCTGCTCCTCTAGAAACCCTTGCAGCTCCTTCCACTCCCAGACGATCTTCTGCCTCTCGGCTTCCGTCTGTTTCTGCAACCACAGGGAGACAGTGACTCAGTAACAGGGAAACACAGAACATAAGAACAGTCAGACTGGGTCAGACCAAAGGTCCATCTAGCCCAGTACCCTGTCTTCTGACAGTGGCCACTACCAGGTGCCCCAGAGGCAATGAACAGAGCAGGGAATCATCAAGTGATCCATCCCCTGCCACCTATTCCCAGCTTCTGACAAACAGAGGCTAGGGACATCATCCCTGCCCATCTTGGCTAATAGCCACTAATGGACCTATCCTCCATGCACTTCTCTGGTTCTTTTTAGAACCCTGTTAGTGTCTTGGCCTTCACAACATCCTCTGGCAAGGAGTTCCACAGGTTGACTGTGTGTTGTGTGAAGAAATACTTCCTTTTGTTTGTTTTAAACCTGCTGTCTATTCATTTCACTGGGTGACCCCTAGTTCTTGTGTTATGAGGCAGAAACAACACTTCCTTATTTACTTTCACCACACAAGTCATGATTTTATAGACCTCTACTATATCCCCCCCTCCCGCCCCCCCTAGTCATCTCTTTTCCAAGCTGAACAGTCTCAGGCTTTGTCTATACTGGCACGTCTCTCCTGCTGACAAACAGCAGCCACACTGTGTGCCTGTTAGCAGCACAGCTGTAGCGGCACAGCTGTTTCGCTAAAAGCTGTGGCGTGTAGCCATAGCCTCAGTCTTATTAATCTCTCCTCATACGGAAGGTGTTCTGGACCCTTCATCATTTTGTTGGCCTTCTCTGTGCCTTTTCCAATTCCAATGTATTTTTTTGAGATGAGGTGACCAGATCTGCACACAGTATTCAAGATGTGGAGGTACCATGGATTTATAAAGAGGCAATAGGATATTTGCTGTTTTATTTTCTATCCCTTCCCTAATGATTCCCCACATTCTGTTTGCTTTTTTGACCTGCCGCTGCACACTGAGTGGATGTTTCCAGAGAACTATCCACAGTGACTCCAAAATCTCTTTCTTGAGTGGTAACAGCTAATTTAGACCCCATCCTTTTATGTCCATTTGATATTATCTTTGCCAATGTGCATTACTTTGCATTTATCAACACTGAAATTCATCTGCTCGGTAACTGGGGAAAATCATAAATGCGCTTCGGGACGGGTGGCAGAGTTATTTACCAGAACACAAGATCTCTTGTGGTGAGTGATGGGAAGTTCATTTATCCTGGGAAGAGAGGAGGGATCAGGGCCGGGGTGAGCTGTACATCACCAACAGGAGGGACACTTCTCCCCGAAACCTCATCAACTTGCACTGAGCCAAATCTTCCATCTCTGCAGCCCACATTTCATCTCCTTCCTCCCCCTCCCACCAGGAGCTAGAAAGGATCCCTGGTCACTGTGACATCCAGACAGCCTGTGGGCAGGTGCTCTGGGCTAACACAGACTGACCCTCTCCTGCCCAGCAACCTCTTGCATCCTAAGGGCACCATGTCACCCCCGTGTCTGACCCTGCGGCTACCTGGGCTCCAGTGGGGATGGGTCCCTGGCTGAGGCTGGCAGGGGGGGGCCCTGCATTCACCAGGTCATTCTTATGCCAGGCAAACCTCAGAAGAGGGGAAGGGGCCCTCTGGGCACCTACCAGCAGCTCCTCGCTTTGCTGCTTCCTCCTCGGTTGGCTGCTTCTCTCTCTTTTTCCCAGAGGGGCAATGCTTTATGTGGTGCCTCCTGGAAGAAGCAGGGGAGGGAGGGTTAAAAACTGCTGCAAACCTCCCAGCTGCCAGATTTCAGGCCCGTCCTGGCCCTGCAGACTTGCCTGTGCAGGGTCCCTGGGACTCAGACTGAGAGGAGATGGTGAAACAGGGAGCAGCTTTCCAGAGGAAACGCAGGGCCCCAGGCTGCAGTGACAGGGGTGCAGCCCAACCCCAGCTTCCCCAGGGCCTCACCCCACATCCCAAGCAGCCAACTTCAGACAGTCCCCACTTTCCCCAGCGCCAGCCCCCAAAGCTCCCGCAGGGCCAGATCTGAACATGGAGCCCCCCAAACATCCCCAATCCCCAGCTCTGACCCCCCCCCGCACACACCCAAACTCCCAGCCCCCCCCAGCCCCACATCCCTGACCCCCAAAAAACTCCCAGCAGCCCCCACAGTCCGTCCCGCAAAACTGAGCCCACCCCGGCTTTTCTGACACCCAGATCCCCCCCCTCGCTCCCGGCCCAGCCTGGGCTCCGAGCTCTGCAGCCGAGCCGCGCTCCGGGCCCCCTCCTGGCCCAGCTCCGGGCTCCGTCGCCCCGCCCGGCCCCCAAGCCCCCCGAGCTCGGGGACCCCCCGGGCAGGGGGCGAACCGGGCAGGGCCCCACGCTCCAGCAGTTCCCTGCCCGCCCCCGCGCTTGCCCCCGGCCCCACCGCGCTGCCCCGCGGGCTGCAGGGCTGGAGCAGCCCCCGCGCTGCGCTCCCGGCCCGGCCATGGCCCCGCGGCCCGGCACACAGGGGGGGCGGGGGCCGGGCTGGGGGGGCTCCTCCCCGGGCGGCTCCCACAGGAGTCCCCGGGCCCCACGCAGGGGGGTTGGGACACGCGGGACCCGCCCTCAGCCCGGAGGGGCAGGGAGGGGCTGGGGCCCCCAGGGGAAAAGCAGGGCAGGGCAGGGGCTGGGGCTGCTGAACCATCAGAACTCAGGAGCCCCCGGCTGAGAATGCAGCGAGCACGTGTCAGTTCAGCGCTGGAGATGGGACCCAGCACGTGTCAATCACCTGCCTCTAAAGCGTCTAAATCCCCTGGGCACAGCTCGCCAGCGCACAGCTTGGGAGCTGCGCTGGGAATAGATCCTGCAGGAAGCCCCCCCCCGCGAGCGGGAGCGTGCTGGGCCTATAACCCAGGGGGTGACGGATCGAAACCATCCTCTGCTAGCTTGGGTTTTATTACAGCCCTGGAATAATCCAGCTGCCTGCCTGTGTTCTGCACAGAGAGAGAGAGCAAATTCTCTCCCTGTTCACCCTTCCACAGTGATTAAAGGAAGGAATAAAGCCCCAGCAGAGCCCTGCCCCACAGAGTCCCCTCCCGGAAGGTGAGAGATGTGCAGTGACTAGGGCTCCAGCTCAGGGTTGCCAGGTTTATATAACTTTTGGTGATGCCCAGAACGGGTCCAAGTCCTGCCCTCCCCCCCCCCCCTCTCTGCCTAAGGCTCTGGGAGGGAGTTTGGGTACATGAGGTGCAGGTTCTGGATGGGCAGGGGAGTGCGGTGCAGGCTTGGCCTGCTGGGATGGGCAGGGGAGGGCATGGTGGCAGGCTCTGGGGAGCAGGAAGTTTAGGTGCAGGGAGGGGGTGTAAAGCTCTGGGAGCAGGGAGGCAGTGGGTAGTTCAGTGGCAGGTACAGGTTTGGAGGGCTCTGAGCAGGGGGTTGAGGTGTTAGGGGGGCAGTGGCAGACTCCAGGGAGGGAGTTTGGGTGCACACAGGGTTGGGGGTGCAGGATCTGGGCTGGGGGCAGAGTGTTGGGTGTGGCACCTATCTTGGGCAGCTCCTGAAAGTGACCCACATGCCATCTGGCAGCAACTTCTACATGAAGGAGGCCGGGGGGGATCTCCTGGGGCACTACCCACAAGGCACCACCCCTGCAGCTCCCATTGCTGCAGTTCCAATGGCAGAGTTGGCGCTTGGGGCAGGCCGCAGCGTGTGAGCAACACACCCGCAGGGGATGTTGCCAGATGCTTCTGGGAGTGGTGCGCCATGCAGAGCGAGGGTGGGCAGGAATCCACTTTAGCCCCACTGTGCTGCCAGTAGTAGTGGCAGGAGCCCCCAGGCCCTTTCAAATCGCCCAGGGCCAGCTGATCTGACTTTCTGATAGGGAAAGCCACAGGAGTGGTCATGCACCCTCATGAGCAGTTCTGGGGAGTCTTTTTGGGGCTCCTGGAGTAGGCGGCAGAGAGGTGCAGCCTCACCACCAAGTCTGTTTCCCTGGAGGAGAGAGGGGGCTGCAGGCTGATATCCCACCTCTGTGCAGCCAGGAGCCTCAGCTCCTCTCTACCATGCTGGAGCCTCTACATTTATTTATTGACAAATAAAATTTGCAGAATTTGAAATATTTTGCACAGAATTTTTATTTTTTTGGTGCAGAATCTCCTCAGGAGTGAAACCAACTCAGGAAACCTCCTTGGATTGTCACTGCTTGGTTAACCACTCAGCCACCACACCAATGCACAGAAAGTACCAAGCCCTACTGCTATGTGGGGGTGGGGGCTGGGGTCGGGTCACACACATTCAGACTGTGCGCTCCCCCAGCTGCAAACCGCTGCTGATTTCCCATTTAGGACATTAGCCGTCACTGACAAGGTTTGTTCGTGTTCTTTTCTTTATCTCATGCTGTAGTTAGAAGGATCAGTATGGATCTTTTTTTTCCCCAAAATACACAATCCCCTAAACCTGCTTTTAGCAATCAGAATAATTTAGTGTCACCTTATTTTTGCCTGCCCCAGTACAAAAGAAGAGGCTTTTGTGGGTTTCCTGACTCAGAGGATGAAAAGGAACGTGTGTCAGTCTGCACTGCTGTGAATCGTTGTCGAGCGGAACCCATAGTTGGCATTGGCAGTGTAGACACAGCCTCAGACTCGGTGCTGGCGAGGGGAAGTATTGCTCTACAGACACCCAGGGGTGGTGTGGGATTGTCCCAGGTTACTGGGTGGGGGCTCGAGCGCGTTCTGTGTTGTGTTGTTAAAAAGGATCCCCAAGATATTGAACCCTGGGCCATGTTGCTGTCGACTCCAACTGGCAGAAGGGTCACAGAAAGAAGCAGGGGGAGGGGAGGCGCGCCAGTGAATTTATGCAATTATTGAGTGAGGCAGAGGCCTGGCACGAAGGAACTACCTGTGCAAGCACCCTTGGCAGAGAGGGGGATCTGTGATGTCCTCGGCACTGGAGATACAGCCCAGAGATGGGGCAGTACGTGGAGCAGGGAAGATTTGTGAGCTGGGAACTCCTCTCCCCGGGTATTTCCCCTGCAGGCCTGTTTCAGTGTCTCTCTTTGCTCTTTCCCTGTGTAACCCAGTGGTTCTCAAACTTTTTGAACTGGTGACCCCTTGCACAAAGCAAGGTGCCGAGTGCGACACCCCCCATCAATTCAAAACACATTTTTTCATGTTTAACGTTATTTTAAATGCTTAATTTATAACCCAATTCTTTAAAATGAATTTAACTTTTCTCACCACTTTTAAATTCAGCCTAGAACACACGTCAATTGAATTATTGTTATAGGCAGAAAAGGGCTATTAAAATAGTTACTGTTTAACACTGGGGGTGTGAAGACATTTGTCAATATCACTTTTCACAGCAGACTTCGCTCCATTGCTACCTTCACTGCTGCTGCCTGCAGAGCTGGGCAGTTTGTGACCCCCGCATAATAATCTCACAGCCACCCCACAAGGGGCTGTAGTCTGAGAACTCCTGGGCTGGCCCCTTCCAGCTCTGGCTGGGATACTTGACTCCTGTCCCGTTCCCAGGAGGCACGTGCTCTCCTGGAGCTGTATCGGCCACTCCTGAGGGAAGCCAGAGCTGGAGGGGGGTGGGGGGTTGTCAGTGGGGCCGGCAGTGCTGGAAGCCAAAGACACAGGGGGGCAGAGATGGGCTGAGGAGGGGCCACTTGTGAAGAGTCACTTCCCTGCCTGCCCCCAGTGCTCCCCCCTACTCCCCCCATCCCCTGGGGTCTGCCTTAATTCAGACAGTCACTTTCCTGTTATATCCCCAGCACATCAGTGATTGCGATAGCAGGGGGCAGGTTTTCTCTGGGGCACTGAGCTTTGCCAGGAGGTTGGTGGCTCCTTTCTTTCCTCACCCTGGAGTAAACTCAGCTTTTTATTCCATCCCTGATGTTTCATGGAATAACAACAGCAGCATGAAGAAAGAGGTGGGCACAGCGGGTCTCAGGGGAGGGGCAGAGAGGTGCAAGTGGTGGGCTGTGCTGAGCAGGTCAGGGGAGGTGACAGAGAGGCGTGGATGGCAGGCAGGATGGGTGTCACAGGAGGGGCAGAGAGGTGTGGGTGGTGGACAGTGCAGATCAGAGGAGGGGCAGAGAGGTGCGAATAGTGGGCAGAGCAGGTCTCAGGGGAGGGTCAGAGAGGTGTGGGTGGTGGGCAGTGCAGGTCTCAGGGGAGGGGCAGAGAGGTGCGAGTAGTGGGCAGAGCAGGTCTCAGGGGAGGGTCAGAGAGGTGTGGGTGGTGGGCAGTGCAGGTCTCAGGGGAGGGGCAGAGAGGTGCGAGTAGTGGGCAGAGCAGGTCTCAGGGGAGGGTCAGAGAGCTGTGGGTGGTGGGCAGTACAAGTCTCAGGGGAGGGGCAGAGAAGTGCAAGCGATGGGCTGGGCTGGGCAGGTCAGGGGAGGTGACAGGCATGGGTGGCAGGCAGGATGGGTGTCACAGGAAGGGCAGAGAGGTGTAGGTGGTGGACAGGACAGGGGACAAAGAGGTGTGGGTGGTGGGCATATCAGGTCTCAGGGGAGGGGCAGAGAGGTGCAAGCAGTGGGCTGGGCTGAGCTGGGCAGGGGAGGGACAGAGAGGCGTGGGTGGCAGGCAGGATGGATGTCACAGGAGAGGCAGAGAGGTGTGGGTGGTGGACAGGACAGGGGACAAAGAGGTGTAGGTGGTGAGCAGAGCAGATCTCAAGGGAGGGGCAGAGAGGTGTGGGTGGTGGGCAGACCTTGGGGCAGAGGGTGTAGAGGCACGAGCAGTAGGCAAGGAGGGCTCAGGGGAGGAGAAGAGTGAGCAAGAGGTGGACTAGCTTCTAGGGAGCTTCCAGCACTCATGCCCAGCCTCCCCACATGCAAGAGTCATGGGCCACCTGTTCTCTGGGTCTTCACTAACCGAGCCCCTCCCCAAGCTATGTTGATGGGAGAAGCCCTCCTGTTCATACAATGCTATCTGCGCTGATATAACTGCATTGCTTGGGGATGTGTGAATTTTTTACACCCCTAAGTAATGTAGTTACACCCGTTTTGTAGCATAGATTGATTGGCAGAGAGTCAGGTGTGGGCAGACACAAGGCTTTCAGTAAGAGCAGGCACTGTGGATTAGCTGATTAAAGCACCTGTTTCAAAAAGAGGGGAGCCTGGGTTCAAGTCCCAGGGATACCTTGCAGAGTGGTAGTTGAAGAACCTGGCATTAGCTACTGTCAGAAAACAAGGTACAGAGGTAGATGGGCTATTGGTCTGACCCAGTGTGATTTTTCTTGTGCTTTAAATTACACCCACAGGCACTGATAACAGAGTTCCTGAAAGTTTGGGTGTTAAGAGCTGGTAGGTCAGTGGTCCAGTCCCCACACAGATGACTGCCTCCCTCTGGGACAGGGATAGGGGCAGGTCTGAGCTCTCACACCAAATGGTTCATTGTGGCTGCCAGAATCTATGGGCGGCTCATGTAGTTTACACCCAGGGTTGAGTCCTGCTTTGTGCACAGTGTGTGAGAATGAAAATCCTAAACCGCCCTTGGAAATAACAAAAGCAGCAGGACGTGTTATTGTCCCTGACCCAGAGCAGACAGACCAATGGAGAAATGCCATGAGTCCAGGGTAATACTTCCCTGCGGTTTTACCATTTCCACTTGCTAAACTCCCTCCCAACCTTCTGGGCTCCTAGAGCAGGGTACAGAGCCTGAGCCGAGACACAGACACTGCAACTTTACTCCAGACGTAGCTGCATGATCCTGATTAATATGACATAGACCAACCGTGGGTGTTTCATTGCACTGGAGACGTAGCCTAATGTTATGTCTACACTGTGATTAACACACCCAGGGCACCTGTCTCGAAGCCCGGGTAGGTTGGGTCAGGCTTATGGGGCTTAGGCTGCAAGACTATAAAATTACAGTGCAGACATATGGCCTTGAGTGCAAACTCTGAGGCCCCATGAGGGGTGAGGGTTCTGTTGAACCTTAACATCATATTGGAATGTGTGTGTAGCATTGGTTGGGAAATTCTGAAGTTTTGCTCTGTGTGTTACTGAGATATGTTATGAGGTTGGGAATTGTCCACCACCAGCCTTTCAGGTGCGACAAGGGAGGAGCCAGACTGGCTGCTGGCCCATTGAAGGTATCCACACACCCAAGGACTATCCCAGGAACCGTGTACAATGCAGACTTCTCCGAGATAGCACAGCGACAATGGACACTGCTTGACTCACATCATAGCAAAGGAGCTTCCTAGCAAGTTGGAAGAAACTATGAAAGGAGGGTAGAGACAGCATGACTTGGCCTCTCTCCCTCACAACTCAACAGCTGGAAACACACCTGGAGGACAAAGACTGAACTGACTCAGAAATCAGAAGAGAATAATAATAACACATTCAAACCAAATTCCCCAACTAGACTAGTACTGGTTTTTCAGCAGAAAATTTTCAGTTTGAGGAATTTTGTTATCTCAGTCAGACTTTGCCAAGGGAAGCAGGGAGAAAATGGTTGAGTTGCCTCCTTCAGAACAGCTTGGCCTAGACACTAGCTCTGGTTCACTGTTCTGGCCTTGCTCAGGATGGGGGTATTTTAATTATTTGGGCAAGTCCCGGGATGTTTGGGGGAGATTATGAGGCTGTTACCTTTTGAGATTAAAAAATCTGGGATTTAGACATTTAGTTTAAAACAAAGGAGGAGGTCTGAGTTTCTGGGAAGGTTTTTGTTTGCAGGAAGCAACGTTGTTCGGTGTGTTATTGTACCAAAGGGGGAGATGGTTGTCTATAAAGGGGAGGTGAGGACTAAATGCATCCGATGAGGATGGAATTTTAACCCATGCATACAGAGCACAATGGATTATCAGTCCGTCACCTTAACCACTCGGCCACATCATCTGAGATATCAAGAGAGTGACAGGAGGAGAAATCTAAGGCCAGCACATATAGGGACACTAAGGAGTTTCTAAATACCAAGCAGAAGCAGGGGCTGAATGAGTTCCCCCCTCACATCTAGTGAGGAGCTGGGGGAAAGGCTTCAGGAACAGACCGTGTTTGCACAGAAACACCTACTCTGCCTAGTGATGCAGCATGATGGAGCCACTTTCCCAAAATGACCAGTTTCAGCTGGTGGGTTACAAATCACTTTAGGATTGAATGGAATGAAATATTATTCTTCCTCCATGCGTGAAGGGCAGCAGAACATACCTAGTCAGTCTTGATGGAGGGGTAGGTGGGTGAGGAATAGCTTTTATTGGACTTCATAAAAGTGATTGAGAACATCATCTTAAAACAGTGGTCCCCAAACATTTCACACTGTGCCCTCTTATCCATGGCTGTGGACCCTCGGAAGCCGCAGTCAAGAGCCAAGGCTGGGAGTGGGGCTGTTGCTTGCTGGGGAGAGGGGTGCAGACAGAGGTAAGGGGGTCCAGGTGGAACTGGGAGCCACAGGCCCAGGCTGAGGGTGGTGCTGGGGAAGAGCTGGGACAGAGTGGGGCTGAGTGGTGCTCCCTCCATGGGGCTGGCTCAGGCCCTGAGATGCCCCCATGAATGTTCCTCTGTGTCCCCCTAGAAGTTATGCCCCACATTTTGGAGACCACTGAATCCTACTCATTAATCAGGGGCTAGTGATGCCAAAGCCCAGGGAAAGGGATAACAAGTGCGAGGCCCCCATCACTGGAACCATGTGAAGGGGCTGCAGGAGAGGGGCAATGGCTGGTGGCACAGGGAGTTAAGGGCAAAAGGGGCACAGGACAGGCAGAATTAAGGGTGAAGGAGATGCAAGGACTGGGAGTGCAGGAGCTAGTGGTAAAGGGGGAGTGGGGATCATCCAGGGGCAATAGGGAAGTGCCAAAGTACAAACTTTGGCCAGGGCACCATTTCCCCTAATGCTGATCTGAGCAAACAATTGGAAATGACCCTTCAATGAGACCAGAACCATAGTGCAGAAAAGCTCCATTGTTAGGTGGTTGCGGCTGAATGTGTAGGGCATTGGGTTAGAAAACAATGGGCGTCTTTCTGTGGAGGTTTGATTCTTGCCTGCTAGGTAAGGCTGGTGTGTGGTGTCTTCATGGCTGTACTTTCAGTCTCTGATCTGCCACAGGGAGCCAAGTCTAGACATATTCAGAGGTTCTATGCTAGGGTTTCTCAAACTTCCTTTCACTGCAACCCCCTTCTGCCAAAAAAAAAAATTACTACATGGCCCTAGAAAGAGGGACCAAGCCCCTCCCCACTGGTCAGAAGCAGGGGAGATAAAGCCTGAGCCCTGCCCCAGTTGAGGGAGGGTAAAACTAGAGCTTGAGGGATTCAGCCCTGAGCGGTGGGGCTCAGACTTTTGGCTTCAGCCCCAGGCGCCAACAAGTCTAATGCCAACCCTGGCAACTCCATTAAAACAGGGTTATGACCCACTTTGGGGTCCTAACTCATAGTTTGAGAACCACTACTCTATGCTGAGGGGAGGGAGTTTTCCTGTGGGTGTAGTTAATCCACTTCCCAAGAGGTTGCAGCTATATCAGTGGGAGAAGCTATATCATTGGGTGTCAAGCTGTGGTGTTTACCACATTTAAGAAGTTTAATAAAACCCCATTTTTAAAACCACCTGTGGTCTGGGAATGGCAAAGGAGCTGATGAAGCAGGGTCTGTCCATCTAAGTCCTGGAGATCACAATTCTACACTACTGGTATCATGGGGGTATAGCTCAGTGGTAGAGCACTTGATTGCAAATCAAGTGGTTCTTGGTTCAAACCCCACTGTTCTCTTATAACCTTCCTTCTTTGTTTTTAAAGAAAAAGGAAAACATTTTCATTTCCATTCACCATTATGTTCAGGAGCTCCACCATACGGGGATGCTTGAAATAAAGGTAAACACTCAACATTTCGCTGTCCAAATGCATAAAAACCTAGCAAACCTGTCCATCAGCTGAAATCAGTTCCAATCCTCTAAGTGTCTAGATTATGTTTTCATCAATTAAACAAAGGTATCATATGAATGTACATTTGCAGATCCCTCTTCTCCAGGAACTATGCTGTGCAGAAGAACAAGAACCACATCCAGCTGCAGTTCAGGAGTCTGATGACCAAAGAGCCAACTAATGCCTTTGAGTGAGCTATTGAACGAGCTCAAGCTGTTTAGCTTATCAAAAGAAGATTGAAAGGTGACTTCGCTGAAGTGTTGAAGGGCCTTAATGGAGAGAAAAGATTGGGTATGAAAGGGCTCTTTAATCTAGCAGAGAAAGGCATAACAAGACCCAATGGCTGGAAGGTGAAAAGAGACAAATTCATATTACAAACCGAGACACAAATATTTACAGCGAGGATGATTCACCACAGAACAAGCTACCAAGGAAAGTAGTAGATTTGCCATCTCCTGATGTCATTTAATGAAGACTAGATGCCTTTGTGGAATGTGTTTGCTCCAAAAGTAGCTATTGTGTCATACAGGAGGCCTGTGATATGCAGGGGGTCAGATTAAAAGCTCTACCGGTCTCTTCTGGCCATAAAGTCGACATAATTTCTGAAAACTGAGTGTAGCATTGGGAGCAGAGTCTGATGTTTACTGCCTAGCCGGCTTGTTGCCTAGAACGAACGCTCCTTGAGTGGGGTGATCCACAGGGAGTAGCTCAAACCTCCAAAGTGCCTGGGCAGGGCAGGACATTAGCACGTGAACCGCATACTCTCGCATCTAAAGAGAGCTGGAAAGGAAGATTGCTGAAGCAAAGATAGGGTCTCTGAATTTCTGGGACATCGCTGTCTGCCCTGCCTGTGTATAGCATTCTCTGTGAGGTCAACCCACCCTGTTGATAGTAGTCTGAGGTCCTGAAAAGGTTTGTGATGTCATTAGTCAACCCCTTCTTGTGGCTAATGTACCTGACCTGCACAGGAATGTTGGAGGTTTGAGCGACTCCCTGTGGAACACCCACTCAAGGAGCGTTCGTTTAGGACAAGCATGCTAGAACAGTGAACATAAGACTGCTTATAACGGCTCATGCGCATTTTTCAGAATTAGTTACTTTATGGCAGAAGAGACATTAGAGCATCTAATTGAAGCTGCTATAAGGCCTCCTGTATGAACAATAGCACTTTTGGGGAAACATTCAAGAAGGCATCTAGTCTCATTAAATGGCATAGGCGATGCAAATCATCACTTTCACTTGGTAGCTGTTCTGTGGTGAATACTCGGCTGTTGATATTTGTCTTATTTGAATAGGTGTGTGTGTGTGTGTGTGTGTGTGTGTGTGTGTGAGTCGCAGGGAGTGCTCTACAGCTCCCACTGTGGAAGGTCCATCCAAAAATGTGGAGCTGAAATAGTGCTCAGGCAGTGATCGTCACCGGTGACCTGGGTCATCCTTTGGGCGAGAACCCTCTGCCTCCTGTCCTCAGTCTCTACCCTGATTGTCTGAGGTGGGGGTTATTGACAGGGAGGAGACTCAGATCCTTGTTGGTCTCTTTTAAGACAAGGTAAATAAGTCATAAGCACTTATATATTTGTTTAATTTTGCTGCTCCTCTGCATTAATTGTCTTTGAGCAGTTCATGATTCTCTCTAACGCTGCAGTTCTCCTCAAATACTTGCTGAATAATTACTGTGCACTGCTGTTGTTCTGGAGCTCATCTGAGAGCACTTTATTCAGGTCATTCAGTGTATGAAATTCAAGATCCAATGGTTAGTTTGAAAATCAGGGCTCTTGTGTCCTATTAGATTATGACATAGTAGAATAGCTGAAATAGTCTATTTTATTTGTATTTTTTTTACTTTGAAATTGTTAAGAGCAGCAACTACTCAGCTCAGACTGAAGCATCTTATCTAATGTTTGAGATCTAAATGTCTCTCCTTTGTGTGTGAAGAGACAATTTAACACACTGTGACAAACAGCAGATGCTTTTGTTTTGCAACAAAATATTTGTGCAAAGAACTTTCATCCCACTTATTATGAAAGAAAGTGGTTTAGTCTGAAGGGGATTTTCTGACAGAAACGGTTTCAATGAAATTTCCCCACCATCTCAATTCCTGGGCTCTATCCCTGCCTCTGGGGGTTTTTGTCAGTTAGAACAGGAGTCGGGACTGGTGGCTTCTCTTTCTGGCTCTGTCACTGCCTTGCTATGTAGACCCTTGGGTAGGTCACTTCCCTTCTCTGGACCTCAGGCTCCTCCCCATCTGTACAATGAGAACAGGGACAATTCTCGAACTCTGGGCAGTCGTGAGCCTGAGTGAGATAAGGGGCATTAAATCCCTCAGTGAAGGAGAAAGGGGAGTTTAACGGTGCTTAGCACCAAGGAATTCTAAAGTTTGCTAAAATATCTAGTCTGTGGAAACAAGAAATGGTCGGGGACAAACTTTTTTACCACTGCCTTTTTTAAAGCCCATTCAGGGATGTGAGTCCCTGTCTCTTAGATACCTGGGGTTCTTTGCCAGTAGGAGAGAAGAGGTTTCTGCCTCTGTTTTTGTGGTCTTAAAAAACCAGGTGTTGTGCCCCAGTTCTCATCTGAGATCCCTGAAAAAGAACATCTTCCCATCCACGAACAAGACAGGAGCTATCTTTAAAAGGGGAACAAAGAGACCCCTGGGACTTACAGACTAGCTGGCCTCACTTCCGCAGCTGGGGAGATACTGGAATACATTCTTAAACAATCAGTTTGTCAGCAGCACCTACAGGATACTTTGGTTCTTAGGACTAGTAAGCATGGATTTGTCAAGAACAAATCATTCCAAACCAATCCTCTTTCCTTCCTCAGCCGGGCTCCGGGCCTAGTGTAGGTGGGTAAACAGTAGATGGGATCTAGCTCAGTGTTACTAAGGCTTTTGACACAGTCCTATAGGATATTCTCACAAGCAAACGAGGGAAGTGTGGTCTAGATGCAATCAGTATCATATGGGTGCAGAGCTGGTTGAAAGCCCAGACTCCAAGAGCCCTTCTCCTTGTCTGGCTGTCCAACAGAGAGGGTGCACCTGTTGGGTCCGGCAGGGATCAGTCCGGGGTCTGGTACTATTCAATATTTTCATTACTGATTTGGAAAATGGAGAGGAGAGCACGCTTCTAAAATTTGCAAATGACACCAAGCACTGTGGAGCACAGGATTGGAATTCAAAACACCCTTAACAAATTGGAGACTTGGTCTTCTTGAGCCAAACTCCATGGCTGGGCCCCTCTCTCTAGACTGGACTGAAGTGAAACCCCAGAGCCAAACACTCCTCCTCCTGGGCAGTGCACTGCGCCCTTGAATGGTCAGATGCTGCTTAGCACTGTCAGAGAAGCTTTTGCTGGGGGATTCTCCCAGCACTTTCCAGTAGCGGGAAAGTATGAAATCCCCAGCAATGGAACTCAGGAGTCCTGACGCCCAATCCCCTGTTCCAGTCACTCCAGCAGAGCACATTCCCTCTCAAAGGTAGGGGGAGCGGCCATGAGGGCCTGCTTGTAATTGCCAGCTGTGGGAGGGAGTGTGCAGCAGTGGTTAGCGAAGAGGCCTGGAAAGAAGGACTGCTGGGTCCCATCCATCCTTCTGACACTTGGTGTGACCCTGAGCCAGAGCTACCCCTCCCCAGGGCTCTGTTTCTCATCATAGGTTGGGGGCATCAGTATTCCGACAGCTCAAGCGGGGTTGGGAGGCTTCCAGGAAGGTGTGTTAAATAGTGCACTGGGATTTTCAGGATCCCGAGGCAACTGTCACCCTCCACACTAGGGATGACGTTCTGCCCCCGCTGCTGCTGGCCAAGTTTTTCCTTTCCCTGTCAATAAGACAGAGACTCTTGTTTTCTCAGCCAAGCTGAATCGCCCAGTGTCATCAACCCTGCCTGCTGGCTGGGCAGAGTAACTACTTTCAGGTTCACCACCCCCCTCTCCAGCCTGCCTTGGGCTTTGGAGAGTGAGGAGAAGGGCGAGGGGAGGAACACCGAACATCCTCCATCCATCGCTGCCCGTCACCAAAGAGCTAGTGCAGTTGGCCATTAAGGGTTCCTCAGTTGGCGTCTCCTGTCTGTCTGTGGGAGAGGCCAGAAAGAGGGGAGAGAAATCTTTCCCAAAGGACATTGGATTTGCCAACAGCCCCCAGGAGCCGCCCACTCTCAAACTGGGGAGGGGCCTTCTCCAGAGCCGTCTCCAGGTGTGTTTTTGCCAAGGTCCCAGCAAGGGTCCCCAGCCCTTCCCCTTGTGGAGAGACTGTTATCCCCAGGGGCTGAGAGTCTCTGAGCTTGGCCAGACCCGGTTGAGGCTTGCTGAGCATGGGAAATCAATGTGCGAAACGAACGGTGGGGCCCTGGCCTTGCTTATGCCTAGGGAACATTGAAGTGGGGGATGGTTATCCAGGCAAGTGTCCCAGGACCTTCCTGGGTTCTGTTCCTTCTCTATCTGTGTGGGAGGTGGGGGAGGGGAGGTGTGAGATGTGGCCCCTGGGCTGGCAGGAGGATGCTGCTTGTCCAGTGTACCGATGGTCTTTGTGACTGACCCCAGTGCTCGAAAAGGATGAGACTCCCCGGTTCTTGCAGCCCCAGGGATGAGAAGGGAGAAGTTTGAGGGGGAGCAGATCATGCAATGAACTCCTGCCAGTGTGTGTAGCTTGCACTCCCTGCACCCCTGTGGCAGGAGGAGGAGCTGCTCTGGCTGGGGCAGGGATGGGGAAGGACCAAACAGGCTTGTTAGTGAGAGGCTGCCTTGACCCCAGACTCACACCTGCTCCCCGCTCGAATCCAGGATGGCCAGGCTCCTGAGGATGTTCAGGAAGAAGGCTCTGCAGGTGGCCACAGAGCCTGAGGGAAGCAGCTGCCATCTTCCCCGGGAGTGGAGCGGCCCCTCCGTCCCCACTGGCGGGGAAGGAGCTTTCGGCCGGGCCAGGAGGTGGAAGTGCCCAGTCTTCTGGAAGAGGAAACCTGCTCCCGGCGCAGGCGCCGAGGTGGGAGAGGCACCAGCCAGGCCAAAATGGAGCTGGGCCAGGATGCGGCTGGACAGGCAGGACCCAGCCCAGGATCGGAACCGGGCAGGGTGGCTCCGGGGCTTGTTGTGTGGGCAGCAGCGGCCCCAGGAGCCCAGCCCCCATTTCCAGCAGGAGGCATCGCCCTGCCCGGTCACTCAGGACCTACCAGCCTTCCCAGGGCAAGAGGTGGAGGATCCCTCTCCCACCCCAGCAGCTCAGCCCGCTCCCCATGGGACAGCAGCAGCACCTGGGACATGGACAGCAGCATGGCTGACGGACGCTTCTGCTTTGTTCCAGGTGAGGAGCCAGACTGGGCTCAGGGAGGGGTGGGGAGGGAGTTGTGAACACCCCAAGCCCAGGCCCTCGAGCAGTGCTATGGGGGCGGGTCCCCAGCTCAGGTGTCTGGCCTGAGCCACTGAACCCCACTGACACTAGATGCTGCCACTTTAATCCTTGGTGCTCCATTGGGCAGGGAGTGGGATGCACCTCCCAGGGAGTCCAGGACAATGGGAGGGGTCTCTTTGCTATGGACTCCTGAAGGAGTTGGGGGCTGATGACAATACACAGGGAAGAACAAAAGGGTCAAATGGGGCCTGGAGCCCTTAAGAGTAAAACACTTGTCACTAACCATTCTCAACTCCACTGAGAATGTTTTGGGGTCACTCCTCGCCTTTATCAACCTAGGCGTCTCGGAGCATCATAATTAATAGGTGCTCCAGTGGTGCAATTGGTTAGCACACAGGATCTAAGGGCTGATGTACGCTGGGCACTTCACTGGCAGAGCGACGTCTCTCAGGGTGTGGCGCCCTTTCATGCAGCCAGCACTGGGCTCTGGATTCGAAGTCCGGAGATGGGTTTTGTGTGTGGCCACAGGCTGGCTCTGAGCTTCACACTGCCCTCCCGCATCCACAACCCTGCTCACTCACTCTGGGGCTGCAGGCAGCGTCAGCTGGTTGCCGGGTTCCCTGGGGATGAGAAGCAGGAGGCTCCCTCCTGCCTGCAGCTGCCTGGCTCCCTAAATTGGGGTGGGCTGTGCCAGGAAGGGATGATGTGGCAGCAAAGCCCCCCCCCCAGTGCAGGGGGGGGGGGGCTGAGGATCAGCCACTCCATTGGCCCCCAGCACCTCATGCAGAGCAAGGCAGCCGCATAGCGGGGAAGGTTGCTCTCAAGCCCAGCTGGTGCCGGCGGAGGAGGTGGAGAAGGAAGGAAAAGGAGGGGATGTTTTTTCTCATGGTCTCTCTTCAGTGGAGGGGCCGAGGGAGCGGCAGAACCAGGAGGCAAAGGAGCAGCTTTGGGTTATTGCCCCCCTGCCCCCCAGTGCTGTGCCCGGGGCTGTGAAACTGTGCTTAGTGCAGCTTGCGAAGGAAGGAGGGTAAATGTGCTTTAAGGTGCCAGTTATGTCTCCTCAGTCTCACTGCTGACTAGCGGCAGACCCAGTGCTCAGAATTAAGCAGTGTTCTCAGGGCTACTGGACTCTACACTAGTTTTCAATTGCCTGCTCAGTGCTTCAGCCATGCCACCTTCTCACTCAGCTACATCCTGAATAGTGGTGACTGGGAAGGGGGCGTGTGTAGCAGATGCCAATTTGAGGTGAATAGTCTCTTGGCCAGATTCTGCTGGGTTTATGGTGCTTTGTGTCATGGACTGGAGCAAAGTGGCTAGTGAATAACCATGGTCTGTTCCAAACCAAGCCCTTCTGTCAAGCTCAGAGTTTCACAATCCTTAGAGAACCTTCCACTTATAAAGTGTCTCTGGCAGAGGCTCTTCTCTTCAAGACTGTGACACACTCTGATCCCTGGCTTAGACCTTCTTATTGAGAAACAGCCCATAATGTCATGCGCCCTCTGTGTTATTTTAGTGTAGACGAGAGTGTTATCAGTGTATTTCCATCTCTCCTGAGCCCAGGTCGCTCTGAATCACTCACACTCGAGTGGAGAGAGGGTGGATGGGAGCTGAGATTTCCCTCTTGGTGGTGGGGCGAGAGGCTGGGTGAGCAGTGGGACATGAGAGATGCCAGCGTGTGAGCAGCTCCAGTGCAGAGTCACTAGAAGGGCCCAGGGTGCAGGATGAGCCTCTGACTTGCTGTGACACTCCGGTGAACCGACAGCAGATTGCTAGGATGGGTGTGGTTTGTTCAGTGATTCATTTCCATCTCACAAATTCTCTGTTCAGTAGGAATACACATTAGAGTTGGGCTCTATCCTGCAGGAGCAGGCGGATCAGACTGGTGAATGGGGCAGGTGCTGTCTGGGAGAGTGGAGATTTTACAGTGGCAGTGGGACAGTCTGTGATGATTTCAGGGACCTGCCAGACTCCAACTCATTTGCAAACATGGATGTGGACGTGCCAGCACGCAACTGTCTCTGCTCATTATGGCAAGGTCCGGGCAGATCTGGCTGGAGATGTGAACTGTCTGGGAAGATCATCCTGGAGTGTCCTTCGGGGGCTGGGCCGGCACAAATACGGCCCAAGGGAGGGAGTTCTCTGCTAGTCTGTTCTGGGAATCTCTTGCAGCGGGTTACCAGGGATTTAACGGAGGGGGCAGAGTTTCAGAGGATTGCTGAGATGATCCTCTGCCTGACTTCTCTGCCTCCCTTTCTCTTGTGTAGTACCTACCAGGGCCACCTAGAAAGTCCTCAGTCCCACAGTATGGAGATAGTGCAAGATTTCCCTGATGTTGAATGCTGCACTCAGGGTCTGAAGAGACTGTATCCGGACACCAGTGACAGAAAAGGATTTAGGGTCCTGTGAAGAATAACGGAACATGACTCCCAGTGCCGGTGTGGCAACAAGCTAATGCCAACCTTGGATGTACAAACGGGGAGCAGTGAGTGAGGGACTAAATCTACTGTTGTATATGGCACTGGTGGGCACAGACTGGAATCCTGTGTCCAGTTCTATGTCCACAGAATGGAAGGGAGCAGAGCTGAGCCACAACAGTGATCTGATGGCTAGAATAAAGCCTTCGGTGAGAGATTTAAGCATGGATCTAACAACCCTCCAGTCGATTTGTGCCTGTATTTGGGAAAAGCCAGATGGTGAAGTCGTATCATATGATGCTGCTCTTTACATTCCATAGATCTCTGGAGGGGTGTGAAACAGCAGCAACTAACGTTATAGAGTGTAAAATCAGAGGTCAGATCACTTGATCCAAGAGTTTGAAAAGAGCTGGCAGAGACCACTGACTGTAAATGTTGATTCTCAATAAGCTTGGAACCTGAGGAGTTCAGAAACTGGAAGAAACTAACGTTGTGCCAGTATTTGAAAAGAGTAAATAGAAGTTCAAGGTAATTATAGGCCGATCAGTCTCACATCAATCTCTGGTAAGATAGTGGAGGACTAGAACTCCATTATAAAAATTAAGGAGGTATATATTAATGCCAGTCACCATTGAGAATACATTAGATAATTAAATATATTTATGGAAATAGATCCTGTCCAGTGGGCTGATAAAAGGGATTAGTGTTGATGTAAGATTAAGATTTTTGTAAGATGTTTTCGTAGGTACGCACAAAATTTGTGAAAAACTAGAGCGTACAAACTGACATGGAACCATTAAATGGATTAAAGTGAGTGATGGGTTTCCAAATAGAATTGTAAACAGGGATTGGCACCAAGCGATGTGTTTCTAGAGTGTTATAAAAATATAAAATAACTTACAGACGATAATGTTCCTAATGGCAGGTGTGCTGCTTCTCCTGGCACCTTTTTTCCAGCTGAACATAGTTAGAAAGACTCACCTGATCTCACCTTCATTTTCAGCCTTTCAGCCAGCTCAGAGTGCAGGCAGGGAGTACCAGGGCTGTGTGCAGGCAGGATGGAGCTCAGGGTGCAGGCAGGGAGTACCAGGGCTGTGTGCGAGGATGGAGTCAGGGTGCAGGCGGGAGTACCAGGGGCTGTGTGCAGCAGGATGGAGCTCGGGTGCAGGCAAGGAGTACCCAGGGGCTGTGTGCAGGCAGGATGGAGCTCAGGGTGCAGGCAGGGAGTCTAGGGCTGTGTCGGCAGGATGGAGCTCAGGTGCAGGCAGGGAGTACCCGGGGCTGTGTGCGGGCAGGATGGAGCCAGGTGCAGGCAGGGAGTACCTCAGGGCTGTGTGAGGCAGGATGGAGCTCAGGGTGCGGCAGAGAGTACAGGGACTGTGTGCAGGCAGGATGGAGCTCAGGTGCAGGCGAGGAGTACCAGGGGCTGTGTGCTGCAGGAGGAGCTCAGAGTGCAGGCAGGGAGTACCTAGGGGTGTGCGTGAGGCAGGATGGAGCTCAGGTGCAGGCAGGGAGTACCTAGGGACTGTGTGCAGGAGGTGGAGCTCAGGGTGCAGGCAGGGAGTACCAGGGGCTGTGTGCAGGCGATGGAGCTCAGGTGCAGGCAGGAGTACCAGGGCTGTGTGGGGCAGGATGGAGTTCGGCAGGCGGGGAGTACCTAGAGGCTGTGTGCAGCAGGATGGAGCTCAGGTGCAGCGAGACCAGGGGCTGTGTGCAGGCAGGATGGATCAGCTGGTGCAGGCAGGAGTACCAGGGGCTGTGTGCAGCAGTGGGAGTCAGGGTGCAGGCAGGGGGTACACTAGGACTGTGTGCAGGCAGGTTAGAGCTCAAGGTCAGGCAGGAGTACCTAGGGCTGTGTGCAGCAGGTGGAGCTCAGAGGTCAGGCAGGGAGTACCAGGGGCTGTGTGCGGCAGGATGGAGTCAGTGAGGCAGGGAGTACTGGCTGGTGCAGGCCGGATGGCGTCAGAGTGCAGGCAGGGAGTCATAGGGCTGTGTGCAGGGCAGGATGGAGCTCAGGGTGCAGCAGGGAGTACCAGGCTGTGTGCAGGCAGGATGGAGCTCAGAGTGAGCAGGGATACCTAGGGCTGTGTGCGGGCAGGATGGAGCTCAGGGTGCAGGCAGGAGACTAGGGTGTGTCGGCAGGAGGAGCTCAGGTGCAGGCGGGAGTACCTAGGGTCGTGTGCGGGCAGGATGGGCTCAGGGTGCAGGCAGGGAGTACCAGGGGGTGTGCGGCAGGATGGAGCTCAGGGTGCAGGCAGGGAGTACCTAGGGGTGTGTGCGGGCAGGATGGAGCTCAGGGTGCAGCAGGGAGTACCTAGGGTCTGTGTGCAGGCAGGATGGAGCTCAGGTGCAGGGGAGTACCCAGGGGCTTTGTGCAGGCAGTTGGGAGGGTGGCTAGAGGCTACCCAGAGTATACAGAAGAGGCCTCGTGCTGCCCACAGTCCTTGCACCCGGGCCCTGCGGAACGATGAGCCGCTGGGAAACAAACGGATCCTGTCCAGGGATGTGACAGGCTACTTCCATGAGCACAAAGCAGCAAACCCCACATGTCCCAGCTCCCCATGACGCGGAGGGCGAGCGCTGGCAGGGAAGGCAGGGCACACAGGGCTGGCTCGAGGGATCTTTAGTTTGCTAGCGTGAACAGCGGGGAGATGGCAGGCAGCTAGCAAAGCGGAGCCGAGGGCAGCTGTTAGGATGTGGATTTTCACACCTCTGGAAAGGCCTGACGTATTACAATGTAGCTAGATGATTCTCATGTAGTGTCACAGAGGTAAGAAGAATCACAATCACTGTTGCGGGTAAGGGCTCTCTTACTGGGACAGTCTGAGCCCTGCTCTTTGGCTACTCCAAGGGGCAGCCATAGGCTGGCAAGCGAACGGTCATAGCTCACCAGTCACACTGAAGTAAGGTGCTACAGCGCTGTTGGGATACAGTCCTGTCCTGACAATGCCCAGCACCACCAGGTAAAGATGGTTAAAGAAAACTTAGTTCGGTAGCATCCTGTCTGGCACGAACTCACCTATCAATAGCAGGGGTGTGACACCCTCATTGCTGTGTTCTTCTAGCAGTGTAGTCCCCACTTCCTTAGTGTTTGTCTGTATAATCGCTGTCTGGGTCTGTGACTGTTTCTGTCTGCTGTAAAATTAATTTTGTTGGGTGTAAACCAATTAAGGTGGTGGGGTATAACTGGTTAATAATCATGTTACAATGTGTTAGGATTGGTTAGTTAAATTTCAGTAAAATGAGTGGTTAGGGTACAGCTAAGCAGAATGCAAGTTTTACTATATAGTCTGCAGACAGTCAGGAAAAAAGGGGGGGTGAATTGGCATCATGTTTTGCTAAGGGCGGGGAATGGGAACAGAGGGACAGGCAAGGCTCTGTGGTGTCAGAGCTGGGAAGGGGACACTGAGGAAGGAAATTGGAATCATTGCTTGCTGGAAGTTCAACCCAATAAACGTCTAATTGTTTCCACCTTTCGACTTTGGTTATTGCTGCTCTCTGTTCATGCGAGAAGGACCAGGAAATGGGAGGGTGAAGGGATGAGCCCCCTAACATCTAACACACATTTGAACCTCTTCTTTTCACACTGCTGCTCATTCTCAGGTTCTGTTTTGTCTCTAGACAGATCCATTCTCTTTCAGGATGGCCTCGTTCTTCCTGTCTCTTTCGCTCATGGACGTGTTGGAGTAAGCACTCCCCTTCCCTCTATTCTCAGACAAACACTGGTATGAACTGTTTGCTACTGCTGGGTTTAGAAAGCATTTGTGGAGTGGAAGATGCCATTTCTGGGGGATTGTTCTCAAGCTGCAGTACTTTGTGCTCAAACATCTCCCAGCTTCCTTGGTGAAAATAAGACCAAAGTTTCCATGCAATATACAGGAAGAAAGTAGTTGATCACCCCAGATGGGAGTTGAACCCACAATCTCTGACTTAGAAAGCCATTGCCTTATCCATTAGGCCACTGGGGCCCTGAAAACCAGCTGAAGAAGGGATGGAAATTCCCTCTCATAAGTGCACATTCCTCACATTCACTCAGAAGCCAAATACCCCATTTAATGGCCTTACAGAAATGTCTGCGTCCCCTGGCAGCGAGGCAACTGGGCAGGTCGCTGACAGAGCTGAGCACCACCTTTCTGCCAGCCATCTTTAGAGAAGAACCTCACCCTAGTCACCCCTTCCTCCTTCACCACCTCCACGTCTGTGGCTCTGAGTGGCAGTAGGACGATTAGGGGGCAAATCTGGGGCTGGAACGGGGGTAAGGTCGGAGTAACCAGGTGGGGCAGACCCAGAGGGAGGCTGTGGGCTGCTGGTTGGTTGTTGAGATCAAAGCTGTACAGTGACCTGACACCCAGGGTTCCAGGGCCGACATAGTGACCCCCTTACTGGCCTTGACGAACCCCAAACCCTTGTTACTAAGGGCATTGAGGAGTCTCTGTCCCTTAATAACTTCTGGAAGCTCCCCAGCAGGCTGTGGGCATCAGCCGCCTCCTGCCTCACAGTTTAGACTCTTGGTGCTGTGCCAGCTGCCCCCTCGCTTGCAGGCCCAGTGTAAGAAGAAGGAGGCCTGGTGCTGGCAGAAGAGGGTTTTGACTAATCGAGCTCTGTGTTATGGGCACAGAAGGGGGAAGCAAGGGGGAGTTTATGCTCCCCCAGGGATGCCACTGAAGCCTCCTTGTGGGCTCCCCAAGGTCTGCCGGGAACTATGATGTCCCCCTTTTGCCACCTCGAAGGCTCCTTCTTGGACACAGTGGTTTCACCTGCTGGCTGGAAGAGTGTGGGGGCTGCACCGCAAAAGTCCATCTCTGAGCAGCCATGTCAGGGACTCGGGCTTAATCCAAGTGCAGAATCTTCAGTTGTGTATGTTTCGCTCCTTTCCAACTTCTGTGCAAGTGGCAAGTAAGAAACGGACGAGACACGCCGGCCCAAAGACGCCTCCCTCCCACCTTGCTGTAGGTCATGCAAAGCCCTTGGCCTGCCTCATGGCTCATCAGGAAAGCGCGGCCATGCTGCCCAAGCCTGAGTCACATCTGCAGCGTGGCCCGCCCCGGCTGACGGCACGCAGAGCCATGCGAGTCAATGGCAGGTCGAGTCGGGAGCCTCAGCACTTCCCCCTGACAGCCACACACACAGCGCTGCCTAGCGCCCAGAGATCCTCCCTCGCGTTCTCCCGCAGCAGCCTCCGACTGCCGGTGTGGGTGGGAAAAGGGGACCAGGAAGCACTGCGGCCTGAGGCCAGGACAGGAGGCCCTCACCACGCCCAGCCAGCCGGAGAGCTCCCTGGCAGGCTGACACCTCAGCCACCTCTTGCCTCATGGGCTAGGCTCTTGGTGCTCTGCTGGTCACAGCCTTGCTTGAAGGCCCAGAGGGAAAAGGAACAAGCACATGCACAGCAGAAGGTGGCTTTGACCCATTAATCACAGGATTATGGGCCTAGCATGCTCCCACTGCACCATTCTGCTGGCTTTTCGCCTGCTGCAGCCAGCACCCAGCCTCCAGCATCCACACTAGTGCCTTGTGAGCCCTAGTGCTGGCAGGCAGATGTGCAGGCTTCTAGGCAGCAGCCTTGGTGAGCACCCATATGTGTCTCTGTGGTGCAATGGGTCAGTGGATTCAGCTATTAATTGAGAGATTGTAGTTCAAACCTGCCCAGGGAAAGCAGCTGAACTTCTCCATTTTTCCAGGCTGCATTCCCCTCTGTCCCAGGACTGTCAGCCACATTCACGCTCACTGCTTGCTCAGCCCAGCACTTATTCTGAAAGCTCTGCCAAAGCACCTCAGTCCTGCCCCTCCATGACCCTTCCAGGCAGAAGAGGGCCAAAAGGATTCCCCTCTTGGGGCTAATTCCATCCCTTGCCACAGGGCTGTTTCAGCCTCCCATGAGAAGGGAATGATGGTGCTTCTGTATGAGCAAGTGTCTTAACTCATTCTCCCAGTTTTCAATCAAACTCTGCAGAGTGGGTCAGATCCTCGGCTGCTCGAAATTTGTGTCATTGATGTCAGTGGAGCTATACGGATTTACACCAGCTGAGGATATGGCCCATACCCTTTAAAACTGTATCCTCACCTAACCCTAGGGAGCCGAGCATAGGTAGTGCTGTCTAGTGGCCAGAACAGAGGCCAGGGAACCAGGAGCCCAGATAAGTCCCTGTTGCTCTCTGCATCTTAGGTTTTCCACCTTTGCAGTGTCACCTGCCCCTTGGGTGAAACCTGCTACAGAAGAGCACAGTGATCCCTGCTTTCATTCGGCTTCCCTCTCCCCACTACTCATCTCGCCACCACACTCCCTCCATGTCGCCACTGCCTGACACGGAGACCCCTCTACCACTGACGGGATGGACAGCGACACCATCTCGAGAGAGCCGCTCCTGCTGCTCTGCAGGCACAGCAGGACCCCAGGCCTTGGAGAGGCTAAGCAGAGGGGCAGGCAGCTGAGTTCTTCCTTTTCACTTCCCACTTGACTCAAGTATCTGCATCACATTTGTGACATAACCAAGCGGCCCAGGGGGTCCAGGGCCAGGTTCTCTGAGCTCAGTCTCACAGGTGTAAACTGGGAAGAGAAGAGGAAAAGAGGGGTAGGGGGAGTTTTATTGCCAAAGCAGGTTCTAGCGACATGGCGAGCAATGACCAAGGCCAGGTCTGTGCTACGGGACTACAGCGGCACAGTAGAGACCCAGCTGACAGCCACAGAAGGGGGTTTAACGTCACTGCAGGAACCCCACACCCAGAGTGACGGCAGCCAGGCTGATGGAAGCATCTTCTGTCGACACCACCACGTCTATAGCAGGGGGGAGGGTGGCACAGCTACATCGGGGGGTGGGTTTTTCACAGCCCTGAGCCCTGTAGTTATGTCAGCCTAGACCAGGCCCGAGTCAGGTGGAACACAAAGCCGAGAGCTCAGGTACGTCTCTGACCAAGCTGGGGAAGGGCTACAGAACAAGCTAGATACAAGGGGGAGGGGTGCTCAGAAGCAGAGAACTGCTGAGATCTGGGCACTGCTTTGTCTAGTTCAGATGATCTCTCATGTATGACATGAACAAACACGTCGGATTTTTTCAGCTCTCACACTTCTCCCAGCCACAAATCACATTTCAGTATTGAATGTTTCCATTGCTCTTCTTGTGCAGTGATGGGGACTGTCCTCCATTCTTACTGTGGAAAATCACAGCAGCAAGATGGAGTCTGGAGTCACATGGGCAAATCACATGTCCATACATGACTCAGTTTGCAGGCCGGCGCCATTGTTTACATGTTAGTTTGAACGTTCTCAGGAAAGCTCAGATGTGGATTGGAGTCTCCCAAAGTTCAGTGTCAGCGAAGCATTTCTTGATTGGGCACTTCCTGAAAATTGTCCTTTCTCAAGAAGCTGACCAAATGCATCACTGAGGCTACTTGGAATCAAAAGCAATTGAGATACAAGTACATAGCCCATATTCATAACTTCAAATACAAAAATGGTACACACATACAGCCAGCATAATTATAACCAGCAAATCATAACCTTGACATAGACACCTCACACGCCAACCTTTGCACAATATTTGCTGCACATAGATAACAGTGGTGGCAGCAATGATCTCTACTGTCCCAGTTCATATTAATAATGTCACAGAAGGCTATAGAGAAGTGGGAGGGAGTCGTCTTCCAGCGAGTGTGTCTCGTCCGTTTCTCCCTTGCCACTTGAGCTGAGGTGGGAAGGGAGCAAAATCTCTCTGGGTGAAGGTTTTGCATTCGGCTTTGAAAATTAAGCCCGACCCCCCAACATGGCTAGGTCAGCGCTGTCCTGGGCTCTGTGGTGGGAGGGCTCAGCTGGAGAAGGGGCAGATGAGGGGATTTTGTCTGTGATAGATAAGGGCTTTGTCAGTGGGAAGTCGTAGGTCACATGCTGGCGGTGACAATGGGGTTTGAGGTGGAGCATCAGCAACAGAGGAGCAACGAGTGGGGGTTTCACTTGGTAAAAATGACTCTGCCAAGCCGCTCCCTCTGCTGGAGTAAAAGCCTCTCATTTATCTCCTCAACTCCCCTCCATGAAAATCTTCACCCCTCCCCCGGTGCTGAGAGACCCCCTCACTCCCATGGAGATTTGTAATTGTTCTGACTCTTCCTTGGCCTTCTCCAAACAGTTTTCCCAGGAAAATGATCAAGGACATTTCAAATGAGAAAAACAAACCAAACCAGAGAAACCCCCACCACACAGTTTGGGTCTGAATTTTTCTACTGAAATTTGGAGACAATAAAACTCATCCCTCTGTTGGCCAGAAACCAAAGCTAGACCTCCCCCACTCACTGCTGACATGCTGCAGACCCAGTGCTTCAGAATTCAGGCAAGGTCCTCAGGGACTGTACAAGTGTTATACAAGTTTTCAGTGTGCCTGCTAATGCTTCAGGGAAGAACACTTTTCAACTTAGCTATGCTCCTTCTTGTTGGCTAATATACTGAAGAAACCCTTCTGTTTACTCTTAACATCCCTTGCTAGGCAATCCAAGTGTGATTTGGCCTTACCTGATGTCACTCCTGCATGGCCTGAGCAGTATTTTATACTCCTTCCTGGTCGATCTTGTCCAATCTTCCACTTCTGTAAGCTGTCTTTTTCATTCTAAGATCACAAGGATTTCACTTAAGCCAATGCTGGTCGCCTGCCATATTTTAACCATTCTTTCTACATCATTCGGATGTTTTTTCTGCAAACCTCCATAAGGATTCTTTAAAAAACAGCCAGCTCTCCTATAACTCCTTTCCCCCTCAGTGTTATTCTCGCCCAGGGGATCCTGCCCCAATCAGTTCCCTGAGGGAGGCAAAGTCTGCTTTTCTGAAGTCCAGGTCATAGCTCTGTGCTCTCCTTCTTCCGTTGTGTCAGGATACCTGACTCGACCCTCCTCAGTCACTGGCTCCCAGGTTCTCATTCACTTGTGCTTCCCCTGCTAACTAGTATCATTGGGTTAGCACACAATACTTGAATTATTTACACCTTTTCAAGTATAGTAACTAGCTGTATACAGGTGTTACGAAGTGGAATGTTCTTAATGTTTTTTTCGATACTGTGGGGGCCGCCTGTTTTCTCCTAACATTTCTAACAATCTAGACAGTGGGAGGAAGGGGGTGTGATTGTTGTAGAGCCTAGAGGGCCAGTGTGATGCTGTCTGCACAGAGAGATGGCTGAAACCGGCTTGCTACATTAGAAATTTCCAGCGCGCCCCGGCAGCACTGTGGTGAGCGGCTGCGGCGGAGCGCTTTGAAGTGTGAGTGTAGTCAGAGCGAGGTTGGGAGAAGCTCTTTCCAGGCGCTGCTTGTAAACCACATCCCTTATGGTGTAGAGTGCAGCGCTGGGAGCCGTGCTCCAGCGCTGCTGCACCTGATGACACGACGACTGTTAACAGTGCGCTGCATCTGCAGTGCTGCAGGGGGGGTGTTTTTTCACAACCCTGAGCAGCGAAAGTGCAGGGCTGAAATGCCAATGTACCAAGCCCCTGTCTCCAGGCAAACTAGTGGCCTGGGCCGCTCTCCTGCAAGGGCCACTGAAAGGTGTTGGAGAACAAAGAGTTCATAGTGCCTCCTAGATGCCTAGAAACAGAGAGCAGGCCTAGAGGAGGGAATGTGTTAGTGCCTGTGCGGGACTTCTGGGAAGCGCATGGTGTGGAAGGAGATGCTGAGATGGCTCTGGAACCACTCCTCAAAGCCAGTCATAGCGACTCTGGTGGGAGGCCTTCTCTCTCTGAGCATAGCTGTCTCCAAGGCAACGCTTACACGGCCCCTGGGTCTGACCTCAGAGCATCAGCATGCCGTTCCCACTGTGCGCTTTCGCAGTGAGTCCACGCAGGGGGGTCGCGGGGCAGCAGAGGTCCGCTGCACCCCACACTATGCAGTCAGACGGGTGACGCTCAGCAACACGGTAAAACAGAAGGTTTATTAGGACAGGTCACAGTCGAGAACAAGCTTGTAGGTACAGAACAGAAAAACAGGACCCCACAGCTCAGGTCCCATCTTGGGCTGGTGGGGCACCAGAACTAAGTTCTGAGGCATTCCCCATTTCTCGCAGCCAGCTCCCAAACTGACACTCCGCGCTCTTCTGGCCTTTTGTCTCTTCAGACAAGGAAGGTCACCTGCATCTCTTTTCTCAACACTTCAGTTGGCACCTTGCGAGGAAACTGAGGACCCACACAGTATTCAGAGAAAACATTAAGAACATTCCCACAAAATATAACGCACATTATATTGAAAGCAGGCAAGTGCTTGCTTCTGACTTTCATTTTAATTGACGCTTGTATTTGGGCTGGTGACGCGTTGTCGATTCATTTTGTTATCCCAGCAACAAATTCTTGATTTGTAGGACCACTAATAAATCAACAATGGATTTTCTGATAGTGATATTGTGCAATAAAGAGAAATTTACAATGCTTACAGCTTCCAGTCCATGTTTACACTATTTAATAATAATATATAATATACTCGCTTACAGGGCGGGAGTGGGGGAGAGGGCTACCATTTGGACGACCACCAAAAATATACAACCCTGCCGCTATTCCCATCACCACGCAGATAAAGAACAGATTCCTATAGAGAAAGAGTCCTGTGGCACCTTATAAGACTAACACGACGTATTGGAGCAGGACTTTCATGGGAATACCTATTTGTAGGATGCATGATCTTAAGGAGCACTGATTTGGCAAGAAATCCCTTCTCCGTGGGTTTGTTGAAACGTCTTTCTTTCGTACCGTTTATCTTCTGCCCCACTCTTTCTATTGTGGATCTGTTTGTCTCTGATTGTTTCTGTCTGCGAGAATTAATTTTGCTGTGGTGTAAGTTAATTAGGCATGGGATGTAATGGTTAGAAGACTTCTGTTACAATAGGTTAGAATAGGTTAGTTACATTCAGTAAAATGATTGGTTAAGGTCTAGCTGAGAATATTAACTGTATAAACTGGGTCAGACAGGAGTGGGGCAGGGAATTGATAGCATGCTAACGGAGGGGATGGATATAGGAACGGGGACAGGGACACAGGCAAGCTCTGCGGTGTCGGAGCTGGAAAGGGGATGTGGGTAAACACTCCACAGTGTCAGAGCTCATAGACTCATAGACTTTAAGGTCAGAAGGGACCATTATGATCGTCTAGTCCGACCTCCTGCAACAATCAGCCACAGACTGTACACCACTCACTCCTGTACAAACCCCTGACATGTCTGAGCTATTGAAGGCCTCAAGTCGTTTGTTAAGACTTCAAGGTGCAGAGAACTCCCAGCAAGTGACCGTGCCCCACGCTAACAGAGAAAGGTGAAAAACCCCCAGAGTCTCTGCCAATCTGCCCTGGAGGAAAATTCCTTCCTGACCTCCATATGGTGATCAGTTAAACCCTGAGCATGTGGCAAGACTCCCAGCACACCGAAGAAATTGTCTGTAGGGATGGTGGGGTAAACGCTCTGTGGTGCAGAGCTGGGAAGGAACAACAGGGGAACAGACTCTGTCAGTGTATAGAGATCGGCCTGACTGGTGTGAAGGGCTCAGAATCTGCTTGCTGGAAACTAACCCCAGTAAACATCCCTTTGTCTGCGCTTCGACTTCGTCTTTTGCTGCTTGCTGTCTGCGTGACAAGAGCCAGGAAAGTGGTGGAGGGGAAGGGAAAGCCCTCTAACAAGGCTCCTTGTCCTCTCCCTCCAGGCTCAGGGAATGGGCAGGACTCCAGGCTCTGCTTGAGAGATCCTGGTCATAAAGGGGCTGGTGGGGAGAAAGGATTGTAATTCTGACCTGCACTCTGGAGAGGAGGTAATAAGGGGCATTTTTGACCCCTCACCTGCCTCAGTGTTCCAGGGCTGGAGTTCTACACTTCACAGGGCCAAAGGAGAGGGTGAAAGCTATTTGGTTAATGAAAACCAATGCTCCAGGAAGCTTGAACTCACAACCTCAGCATAGCTCCTCTCAGCACTGCTCTATAAGTACTGGTGCGCTAGCCAATTGCGCCACTGGAGCACTTGTTAATTGTGATTCTCCAAACCCCCCTAGGCTGATAAAGCCAGGCGTGACCCCAAAACCATTCTAGTGGGGTTGAAAAGCAGGTAGCGACAATGTTGTACTCAGTTAGGGTGGATCTTCTAAGGCTTCCAGGCCACATTTCACCCTTTTCTAGTCTCTTGTGTAATAAACGATGCTGATTAAGACTCAATGGAGAGTCTTGCTGCAGACCAAACAGATCTGAAATCACTGAAACCAGCTCTAAGCATTAGTCCTGCTTTGGGACAGCGTCTCTCATACAAGAAACTGCCAAGTCTGTGCTAGCAGTGAGGCTCCCTCACTAACAGCTGAAATCAGGGAGAGCTGCTGAAGTGCAGGGCCCCAGGGGTGCTGAACAGGGGGGAACAACACTCCCAGGACTTTTCAAAATGGGAGGGCTCTGCCTACCACTTTGTAATGACCTGAGGGTGGGAGGGGGCAGAGAGCAGTGAGCGGGAGGCACTTTCTTGAGGGAAGAGCCAGCATAGCGAGTGGGGCTTGGGGAGAGGAGTGAGGCAGGGCGTGGAGTTGAGTGGACAGGGAGGTCATGGGCTCTGGTGGCCCTACTTTTTAGGTAGGGTGCCTGCAGAGGGGGCAAGTGGGGCAATTGCCCCAAGCCCAGGCCCCGACAGGGGCTGCACAAGCCCTGGTAGAATCCCTTCCCTGGTTAGAAGCGCCTTTTTTAATTTATTCACCTCGTCAGCCCGGTCAGGGTCACTACTGGCACCTCCCGGTCTCGATGACTTCAGCAGTGGGTCCTTCAGTGCTGCCGAAGACATGGAGGTGAGGAAAGGACCTGCTGCCACTGAAGAATCGAGGCCGCCCAGTGAGTACAAGCACCACAGGGAATGTGCCTTTTTATGGTCCACTCCCCGCTTTGCCCTAGGCCCCGAATCTTCTGGTGGCCCTGCTTCTAGGGAACCTGTTCCACTCCTGGTGGGACCACAAGACATCCCAGAGGAGAGGGTGTGGTCCAGCAGAGGCGTGTGCCAGGGTAGCCTGAGACTCTTCCCCGCCCTGCCTTTCCCTGACTATGAAGCTGGCCCTGGCATCCTTCCTTTGAAGCCATGTGCACAGAGGAAGAGTGTGGCAAGCTGCAGGGACCAAGTTATGGACATCAGGTAAGCATGAGAAACAATCATATGGTCAACCCGCAGGGGATCTCTCTAACAAGATGTTAAGTTCTAGGACTCCAACCTATAGCAGCCAGCCCATTGAACTGGCCAGACACAAAGACCTGTCTCAGTGGGCATCAGTCCCCAGCATGAGGGAAAAACCTCATCTAGTTCATCTGAGACAGGAACCAAACACACTGAACTCCAGGCTTTGCAGTAACCAATCGTACCTGGCTGGAGGTTCCACTGAGATCGTGAACGCAGATTGCAGGATTCAGAGTCCTAATGCTGCCCATTACACCATGAGACCTGCTGCTAGCTTTGCTTTCTAGACCCCTGTGACCCTCAGCTGGCTGGCTTCCACTCTGCACTTATTGCTTCCCACCAGCGGCTTCTCTCGCGGGACTCTCTCTCCTCTCCAGCGACTGTGGTCCTCCACTATCAGATCCGTGGGGTCCGCCCTGAGTCCCAGCATCCCCTGTTGTCTCCATTCCCTGCAGTTCCGCAAAAATGTCAGCAGAGGCCGCCACCTCCTTCACTTGGTGCTCCCCGCTTTCAAACAGCCAAGCGCAGCCTTCATCGCCTGTGAACTGGGCCAGCTTTTCTTGATCCAGTCGTATAACAGTCCCCACACGCGACTGTCTCCCCAGCCTGGATGCCTTGTGGAAATTTCCACAGTGAATGCTTGGGGGAAGGGGTGGAGTGGGGGCAGGGCCAGGGGAGGAAAGGTGGGATTTGTCCCAGACCCCTCTAGGGCCGGCCCTGAAGGGAAGCACTGACTATCACAGTGACAGTAAAACTGACGAGCATTGCGGGGGAGACAGAGGGAGATCCACACTCATCAGGTCTCTTCTCTCCCCCACGCTGAGCCAGACACTGCTCTCTCCTGGTTCTCACTCTAGCAGCTGGATGCCAAGGAGCCATTTCCCCACAGGAAGTGCATTAAGTGCTGCTGGGGGGCCTGGTGCTGCTGCTGCCTGTGGGGCTGGCAGGGGGGCTGTTGTCTGCACGGACTCTCAGCTGCCAGGCCGGAGGGGGCATTTTGGACCTTACCAGACTGGCTCAGTGAAGACGGGGGGCTGACAGAGCAATACAGACGCTCTCCAGAGCACAGAGCAGCATCCAGCCATGCAGCCAGGCAATGAGCATTTCCCACAGCCTGGAGCCGAGGGAGAGGAGGCAGCTGCTGTTCCAGCTCCTCGGGGACAGGCCCTGCCAGCCCACAGACACTTCTTACTCACCACAGCTAAGGGCGTCAGGTTCCTCTGGTGGGGGTGTGGAGCAGCCATTCGTTTTCCTGTTCACACTCCTCTGCTGTGTGAAAGTCAGGGAGAGGAGGCAGAAGCCCCACTTCCCTCCCAAAATGACACCCAGTGAGGGAAGCCAGGACAACAGGGTAGGGTGGCAAGTGGTGACCAGACTCTCAGCCCCAGGGTCTAGTCTAAGCTCAGGTCCAGCTCAACTTCCCCCCCGCACCACTGGCCCCCAGTCCCCTTCCACCACCAGGTCAACCTGGGCACTAGGACAGGAAGCAAGTCAAGCCGAGCAAGACAGACAAAAGCGAGTCTTGTCTCCATGGGCCGCTCACAATGACGTCCTTTTTCTGTGCAACTTCTGCAAAAACATCCTGGACAGAGAAGCAACAGGCCAAAGCATTTCCATGTAGCTACCAAAGTAGCGCAGTTAGGCGAACATTAGAGTGAAGATCTAAAGGTTCTTGGTTTAATCCCAGGCTCTGGTAGGTTCTTTCATCCTCTTCGTGCAGGAGCAGCTAGTTCTCAGGCAGCACAGCAGTGCCTGCACCCAAGTTGAGCAGGGCTGGCCTGGGAGAAAGCAATTTTGGGGGCCCCTTCCATTAAAAAAAAGTTGCAATACTGTATTCTCATGGGGCCCCTGCAGGGCCTGGGGCAAATTGCCCCACTTGCCTCCCCTCTGGGTGGCACTGAAGGTGAATCTCTGATCTTGGGCTTTGCAGTAGGAAAACACAGAATGGGCTTCCTGCCATGTTGGGAAAGACAGCTCTCATCGTTAAAGGTCAGGTGGAACTGACCTTTAACGATGAGAGCTGTCTTTCCCAACATGGCAGGAAGAGAGCAAGGCAGGGTGACCCTGTCATAAGTAGATAGGTAAGGTAAGGGTTAAGTTTCTTTTACCTGGAAAGGGTAACCAAACACCTGACCAGAGGACCAATCAGA
>NC_133787.1:21481-25577 GCF_003597395.2 Chelonoidis abingdonii | reverse complement strand
ACCAAATGAAATTAATAGGCAGCAGGTTTAAAACAAATAAAAGGAAGTTCTTCTGCATGCAGCACACAGTCAACTTGTGGAACTCCTTGCCTGAAGAGGTTGTGAAGGCTAGGACTATAACAGCGTTTAAAAGAAAACTGGGTAAATTCATGGAGGTCAAGTCCATAAATGGCTCTTAGCCAGGAGGGGTAAAGAATAGTGTTCCTAGACTCTGTTTGTCAGAGGATGGAGATGGATGGCAGGAGAGAGATCACTTGATCATTGCCTGTTAGGTTCACTCCCTCTGAGGCACCTGGAATTGGCCACTGTTGGCAGACAGATACTGGGCTAGAGGGACCTTTGGTCTGACCCGGTACGGCCGTTCTTATGTTCTCCACACTGAGCAGAGGCAGAAGAGACAAAGCCTGATTTCTACTCTAGTTGGGAGAGGGCAAAACCAGAGCTCGAGGGATTCAGCCCTGGGTGGTGGGACTCAGACTTTTGACTTCAGCCCCAGTCCCCAACAAATCTAATGCCTGCCCTGGCAACCCCATTAAAACAGGGTTATGACCCACTTTGAGCTCCTGACTCACAGTTTGAGAACCACTGCTCTATGCTGATGGGAGAGTTTTCCTGTGGGTGTAGTTAATCCATTTCCCAAGAGGTGGCAGCTATGTCAGCGGGAGAAGCTATATCAGTAGGTGTGCAAGCTGGGGTGTTTACCACATTTAAGAAGTTTAATGAAACCCCATTTTTAAAACCACTTGTGGTCTGGGAATGGCAAAGAAGCTCGATGAAGCAGGGTGTGTCCTTCAAAGTCCTGGAGATCACAGTTCTATAGTCCTGTTGTCATAGGGGTAGAGCTCAATGATAGAGTGCTTAACTGCTGGTCCAGTGGTTCTTGGTTCAAACCACAGTGTTCTCTTATAACCTTCTTTCTTTTTTTTAAAAAAAGGAAAATATTTTCATTTCCATTCTCCATTATGTCCAGGAGCTCCAATATACAGGGATGATTGAAATGGAAGTAAACACTCAACATTTCACTGTCCAAATGCATAAAAACCTAGCACAGCTGTCCATCAGCTGAAATCACTTCCAATCCTCTAAGAGTCTAGTTTATGTTTTCATCAATTAAACAAAGGGATTATATGAATGTACATTTGCAGATCCTTCTTCTTCAGGAACTATGCTGTGCAGAAGAACAAGAACCACATCCAGCTGCAGTTCAGGAGTCTGATGACCAAAGAGCCAACAAATGTTCTGAGGACTGGAGAAAAATGCCTTCTAGTGAGCTACTGAACGAACTCAACCATTTTAGCTTATCAAAAGAAGATTGAAAGGTGACTTCATTGATGTGTTGAAGTGCCTTAATGGAGAGAAAAGATTGGGTATGAAAGGGCTCTTTAATCTAGCAGAGAAAGGCGTAACAAGACCAGATGGCTGAAAGGTGAAAAGAGACAAATTCATATTAGAAATAAGACACAAATATTCAACAGCCAGGATGATTCACTACAGGAACAAGCTACAAAGGAAAGTGATGGATTTGCCATCTCCTGATGTCATTTAATGAAGACTAGATGCCTTTCAGGAATGTGTTTGCCCCAAAAGTAGCTATTGTGATACAGGAGGCCTGTGATATGCAGGGTGTCAGATTAGATGCTCTAATGGTCTCTTCTCGACATAAAGTTGACTAATTTCTGGAAAACTGAGTGTAGCATTGGGAGCAGAGTCTGATGTTTTCTTGTCTAGCCGGCTTGCTGCCTAGAACAAACACTCCTTGAGTGGGGTGATCCACAGGGAGTAGCTCAAACCTCCAAAGTGCCTGGCCAGGGGCAGGACATTAGCACAGCAAGGGAGGGGGTGTGGCAGTTGACATCACAAAGGCCTTTTTTGCAGGACCTCAGACTATTGGTCAAAGGTGATGGGAGGTGGTGACCTCACAGAGAGATGCTGACATCAGCCAGCAGGACAGGGGCCGAGGGCCCAGGGAGGGAAACCTCAGAGACCCCTGTGGCTTTGCTTCAGCAAGTCTCCTTCTCCAGGTCTCTCTTTGAGGACTCAGAGAGTATTCGGGTTCAGGGACGTGAGCACCAGGAGGGACCTCTTTTGAGATTTCTCCTTCCTTTTTCCTGATATTACTAGAAAACAGCCGTCCCTGTTTAGAAGGTAAGAGCCTCCTCAAGGTTTGAAACCTGTTCAGTCTGATCCACCTAGTGAGAGTTGAATTCTAGGCATGGAAAACACGAGCTTAGGGAGGCTGAATTTTATTCTGCACCTGGGATTTTGTCCCTTAGAATCACTGGGGACATTAGGGTTTGTCCTTTTTGTTTCACCTTTTACTCCATCCCTCCCTTCCTCCTTTCTCTTTGTCTCTTGCTTCTTTTGTCCTTTCTCCTGTTCCCCTCCCAACATCAGGAGGTAGGTAGGTAGGTAGGTGTGTGTGCATTGCAGGGGAGTGCTCAGCAGCTCCCACTGTGGGAGGTCCATCCAAAAACGTGGGGATGAAAAAATGCTCGGGCAGTGATCCCCACCGGTGACCTGGGCCATCCTTTGGACTCTCTAGTGAGAGCCCTCAGCCTCCCGTCCTCAGTCTCTACTCAGATTGGCTGAGCAGGGGGTTATTGACAGGGAGGAGACTCAGGTCCTTGTTGTTCTCTTTTAAGACCAAGTAAATAAGTCATAACCAGTCATATGTTTGACAAATTTTGCTGCTTTCTGCATTATTGTCTCTGAGCAGTTCATGATTCTCTCTAACGCTGCAGTTCTCCTTAAATACTTGCTGAATAAGTACTGTGCACTGTCGTTGGTCTGGAGTTCATGTGAGAGCACTTTATTCAGGTCATTCAATGTCTGAAATTCAAGATCTGTCGGTTAGTTTGAAAATCAGGGCTCCTGAGTCCTATTCCCAACTCTCCAATGGCTGGCTGTGTGACCTAAGACAAGTCAATTCTCCTTTCTCAGCCTTAGCTTCTCCCTCTTTCAAGTAGGGATAATAATGATCCTCACCTACCTACCTCTCGGTTGGTGGAGGATGGGGATCCATTGGAGAGTGTAACTAGGAGTAGTGCATAATATGAGGTGTCCTATCACGTTTACTCACAGCAGATTATGACATAATAGAATAGCTGAAATAATCTTTTTTATTTCTATTTTTTTTATTTTGAAATTAAAAGCAGCAACTACTTAGCTCAGACTGAAGCATCTTATCTAATTTTTGAGATCCAAGTGTCTCCCCTTTGTGCGCAAAGAGACAATTTAGCACACTGTGACAAACAGGAGATGCTTTTTTTTGCAACAAAATATGTTTGCAGAGAACTTTCATCCCACTTGTTTTGATTTTGAGAAACAAACTGGTTTAGTCTGAAGGGGATTTTCTGACAGAAATGGTTTCAATTAAATTTCCCCACCATCTTGATTCCTTGGCTCTATCCCTGCCTCTGGGGGCATTTGCTGTTTGTTAGAACAGGAGTCAGGACTGGTGTCTTCTTTTTCTGGCTCTGCCACCACCTTGCTGTGTAGGCCCTTGGGTAGGTGACTTCCCTTCTCTGGACCTCAGGCTCCTCCCCATCTGTCCAATGGGAACAGGGATAATTCTTGAACTCTGGGCAGTTGTGAGCCTGAGTGAAATAAGGGGCATTAAAGCCTTCTGTGAAGGAGAGAGGGGAGTTTCACGGTGTTTAGCACCAAGGAATTCTAAAGTTTGCTAAAATGTCTAGTCTGTTGAAACAAAAAATGGTCAGGGACAAACTTTTTAATCACTGCCTTTTTAAAACCTATTCAGGGATGTGAGTCCCTGTCTCTTAGGTACCTGGGGTTCTTTGCCAGCAGGAGAGAAGAGGTCTGTGCCTCTATTTTTGTGGCCTTAACAAACCAGGTGTTGTGCCCCAGTTCTCGTCTGAGATCCCTGAAAAAGAACATCTTCCCATCCATGAACAAGAAAGGACCTATCTTTAAAAGGGGAATAAAGAGACCCCTGAGACTTACAGACTAGCTGACCTCACTTCCATAGCTGGAGAGATACTGGAATACATTATAAACAATCAGTTTGTCAGCGGCACCTACAGGATACTTTGGTTCTTAGGACTAGTGAGCATGGATTTGTCAAGAACAAATCATT
>NC_133787.1:0-8818 GCF_003597395.2 Chelonoidis abingdonii | reverse complement strand
ATACCCGATCACTATCCCGGTTGCTGGTACAGAATGCTTACTTTCTTCATACATATTACCTTGGCTAGGCTCATCAGACCCCCCTTCATTTTAAAGTGAAAGTATCTTTACAGTGGCCTACTTTCACAGTCACTTAGCTGAACGCTCTCCCCCCAGCCTTTAATGGTCCTCTGACTGGGTCATATCACTGGGAGGGCGGCTCCCTCATTTTATCCACAACATCAGGGCTCTATCCGGCATTTTAACTCACTCACAACGGATGTACACTGCCTATCCAACACACCGCGCTACATCAACGGCCTTGGTTACTGTGTGCAGAGGACCATAGAGACAAAGCATGAAACCCGATGCAATGGCGAAAGTAGGTGGGACCCTCGTGTCAGGTTGCTAGGCCTCAGAGAAGCGTGCCCTGGGTTCCTTGTACCTTAGCCCTCAGGCATAGGATGTACTTAGGTTAACAAAACAAAAAGTCGACACTGACAGGTGGACATTCCCAGTTTTGTGTACCGGTCCGCCAAGCGAAGTGTCAAGCGATGCGAGCCATAGCCACCCGTGACAAGCCCAGGCGAAACGAGAGTCGAATCACGTGTAGATGACCGAACCAAATTACATTTAGAGAATGTATAGTGGCAACACAAAAAATATAACATGACAATACCATCACCTCCATTGGCAATTTACAACTGCAGACGGTAATAGAGACCCCGGCTACCTTACAGAAGGTCAAATTGAATGCTGGGCGTTAACCACTTCATACCCACTCGGCTCACACACCAGTACACACACACACACACACACACACGCGCCAGTTCAATCAGAAAAAGTTCTGACATCTGAGGGTCCGTGCTTCATTAAGGATGATGAGTTACAATTACAGAACACCTACACGTTTATTTTACCAGCAGGTCGAATCTGGATCTAACCACAGCAGTCACAATGTGTGGTCATAAGCAAGAGTAGGAGAGATGAGACAATAAAGGAATCGTTTATAGGTGCTGTCTTCTTTACTTAAGGGCGGGGGTTAGACAGCAGCCTTCAGAGCTGCAAGCTCGGAACCCTGACCAGACAACGCCACATCAGGTACAGAACCTTCAAATCTGAGGGGAGCTGAAGTTCTCTGTGTCTGTTAGTGGGTGTGTGGTTGTCGAGGTCTAGACTCCAGAGGACCAGAGAGCGTGCAGAGCCAAGGTACGTACTGGTCACAATCCTCCAGGTATTAAATTGGCAACATAGGGTGAAGACTGAAGGTAGATACTGAGAGTGGCCTAGTTGGGTTGTGTTACGCACGCACGCACACACAACACTCAGCTTAACTTGGGCATTAGTATGGCACGGAAGGAACAGATTAAAATGTTATGGGGCGAGAGGGAGTTCAATGTCGTAGAACTGGGAGCAGATTCAATTTGTATTTTGCTGCAAGATTTAATTTGTACTTCTATAATACTATAAATTCTAATGACACACACAACAGCTATAGACTCGGGGACGGGTCCAGTGTCCTATAAGCGAAAACCGCGACCTAAGCACATTGTAAATTTACAAAGATATTTTACTGTTCTCCTTAATTTGAAAGTTTTCTGTTAAGACCTGATTGTAATTTTTTTATTCGGTGAGACCCAGGGGATGGCAGATCACAGGAATGGAGGAGAGAAAGAGGAAGGGGAGAGAAAAGGTAATCTCTCTGTGAGATACTGTCTCCCAGGAAGAGTCTGGAGGGGAAGAGAAGAGAGTGAATCTCCTTCGTAAAGATTCAAGGGAGTTTGCATCCCGTGATCTTCCAGTAACCCACGCAGAAGCTGGAGAGAGCCCAAAGGGAAACGTTCTTCCTTTAAGACCAGAGGTCTGGGTCTGGGGTCGAAGCAACTCTTGAGTAGGACCAAGAGGTCCAGGAACTCACTGGAATTCCTGGTTGGTGGCAGCGCTACAGGTTCTAAGCTGGTAATTGAGCTTAGAGGAATTCATGCTGGTACCCCATTTTTGGACGCTAAGGTTCAGAGTGGGAAATTATACCATGACAACGGGGGAGACTGCGGGAACTATGGGACAGCTATGGGATAGCTACCCACAGTGCAACGCTCCAGAAATCGATGCTAGCCTAGGTACATGGACACACCACCGAATTAATATGCTTAGTGTGGCCGTGTGCACTCGACTTTATACAATCTGTTTTAAAAAACCAGTTTCTGTAAAATCGGAATAATCCTGTAGTGTAGACAAACCCTTAGTCTATTCTGTGTAGGTTCTTAAACCGCTCTCCTTAGCCTACCTCCCAGAATTAATTGCATGGTTTGGGTTCCCTCATCTCCCCACAGATGAGAAATTTTCCATCCCTTTCCCGCTGGGAAAATGCTACCCTTTTAACTTAGGAAACAGTCTCTGTAAATGTTTTGCCCAGACGAGGGATAGTTCATAGGAGCAGACAAGGAGGACGGTTGTGGCCTTTTGAGTCACGTTCCTAGTGTTTAAAGCTGAAAGGAACCAGTCGATCACCTCCAAGGGACTGGGGTACACCAATGCCTGAGGCCTTACCATGGCAAGGAATTGATTTGATGCCATTGACCGTGCGTTTGAGGTAGTTCTGTGGGAAAGGAGCAGAAAAGAGCATTGGGCCTGCGATATAGAGCTTGCATAGACTTTCTTTGCCCTGGTTGGTTAACAGTGAGAGACTGCTAGTCACAGGTCAGTGGGTGGGTTTATTTCCTTTACATACAACAATAGTTTAGTTATATATTGAAGACTTATAGAAAGAGATCTTCTAAAAACATTAAAATGTATTATTTACACACAAAACCTGAAATCAGAGTGAATAAATGAAGATTTGGCACGAGCCTTCTGAAAGGTTGTGGAACCCTGGTATATTCAAACTACCCATGGGATTGGTGGGTAATAATTGATCAATTGGGCTTTGATTTATTGTGTCTTGTCTAGATGTAATAAATCAATCCCCAAATGTGCTCCTGTTCACTCTGGAATTTTACCAGGGTAAGAAGTGGAAGTGGAGTGGATGGGAACCACAGCTGTCAATCCTGTGCTGTGAGGACAGGAGGTAAGTCAAAATAAGATATATCAACTTCAGCCACACTGTTCCTGTAGCAGAAATTGTGTATCTTACATTGACCCTGCTCCTCCAGTGCAAACGAGACCAAAGTGTAAATAGTCTCTTATCCTATCCAAGGCTGTGATCAAGTGTCTTGGGGTATATCTACACTATGAAATTAGGTCAAATTTATAGACGTCGTTTTTTTTGAAATTGTTTTTATGCAGTGGATTGTGTGTCCCAACACAAAGTGCTCTAAGTGCATTAAGTCGGTGGACTGCCTCCACAGTACTGAGGCGAGCGTCGACTTCCAGAGCGTTGCAATTTTGGTAGCTGTGGGTAGCTATCCCACAGTTCCTGCAATCTCTGCCGTCCATTGGGATTCTGGGTTGAGATCCCAATGCCTGATGGGGCAAGACCAGTGTTGCAGGTGATTCTGGGTACATGGCATCAGATCCCCCACTCCTTCCACGAAAGTAACGGCGGACAATCATTTCACGCCTTTTTTCCTGGGTTACCTGAGCAGATATCATATCACAGCAAGCATGGAGCCCACTCAGCTCAGTTACCGTACATCTCCTGAGTTCTGGCAGATGTGGGACTGCTTTGCTACACAGCAGTAACTCACTGCCTTTTGGCAGAAGAAGGTGCATTATGATTGGTAGCTATTGTTGTCATACTCTTAGGTGCTCTTTTAGTCAATCTCAGTGAGTTCAGTTAGGGGCACCTGGGCAAACATGAGAGTGACTCAGCCAGGTCATTCCCATCTTCTGCCAAGCACCCAGGAGATGAGGATGGCCAGCAGTCATACTGCACTGTCTTCTGGTGAGCAACCAGGAGATGACAATGGCTAGCAGTTGTACTAGCAGCCTAAGATCGAAAAGGTAGGTGGGTCAAAACAACAAACTGCCCTGATTTGTTTTGTGAAATCAGTGGCCTGCTAAACCCAGGGTTTTGAGTTCAATCCTTGAGGGGACCATTCTGTGTGAAAGTTGTTTCTGTTCCTCCTTGATGCAAAGCCACCCCTTTTGTTGATTTTAATTCCCTGTAAGCCATGCCATCAGTCGCCCCTCCCTCTATCAGAGCAACGGCAGACAATTGTTTCGTGCCTTTTTTCAGTGCAGAACCAGAAGCTGCAAAAGCAAAACCAGGCAAGGAGGTGACAGCAGTGCAGTGACGAGAGTGATGAGAACATAGACATGGTCATAGACTTCTCACAAAGTACGGGCCGGGCAATGGGCCCCGGCAATGTGCACATCATGCTGATGAGCTCTGCATGGTTGGTCTATCCTGAATCCCGTCGTACATTACAAATTGTTTGTTATTTACAACAAAAAAAAAAAAAAACCTGAAATTACAGTTTGAATAAATGAAGATTTGGCACATGGCTTCTGAGAAGGTTGTGGATCCCTGGTATATTCTTACTACCCATGGGTTATTGGGTGTAGGTAATAATTGATCCATTGGGCTTTTTGATTTTATTGTGTTTGTCTGGATGTAATGAAATCAATCCCAAATGTGCTCTCTGTCACTCTGCGCGAATACCAGGGTAAGTAAGTGGAAGTGGAATGTGGATGGGGGAGCCACAGCTTGTTCAATCCTGTGCTGTGAGGACAGAGGTAAGTCAAAATAAGATATATCACTTCAGCACACTTATTCCGTATTGCAGAAATTGTGGTATCTTACATTGACCCTTGCCCCTCCAGGTGCAACCTAGACAAAGTTGTAAATAGGTCTGCTTTACATCCAAGTGCTGTGACAGTGTCTTGGTATGATCTATATATGAAATTAGGGTCAATATTATAGAGAAGTCGGTTTTTTTATGAAATGGTTTATGCAGTGGATGTGATGTGTTCCCAACACAAAGTGCTCTTAGTGCATTAAGTCGGTTGGGGACTGCCTCTAGCAGTTACTGAGGGCGAGGCGGTCGACTTTCCAGAGCGTTGCGATTTTGGTTAGCTGTGGGTTAGCTATCCCACAGTTCCTGCAGTCTCCGTCAACCCACTGGGATTCTGGTTGAGATCCCAATGCCTGATGGGGCAGAACAGTGTTGCAGGTGATTCTGGGTACATGTCACCAGATCCCCCACTCCTTCCATGAAAGTAACGGCGGACAATCATTTCACGCCTTTTTTCCTGGGTTACCTGAGCAGGCACCATACCACAGCAAGCATGGAGCCCGCTCAGCTCAGTCACCGTATGTCTCCTGGGTTCTGGCAGATGTGGGACTGCATTGCCACACAGCAGCAACTCATTGCCTTTTGGCAGCAGAAGGTGCATTATGATTGGTAGCTATTGTTGTCATACTCTTAGGTGCTCTTTTAGTTAACCTTGGTGAGGTCAGTTAGAGGTGCCTGGGCAAACATGGGAGTGACTCAGCCAGGTCATTCCCATCTTCTGCCAAGCACCCAGGGGATGATGATGGCCAGCAGTCATACTGCACTGTCTTCTGGTGAGCAACCAGGAGATGACAATGGCTAGCATTTGTACTACAAGCCTAAGATGGAAAAGGTAGGTGGGTCAAAACAACAAACTGCCCTGATTTGTTTTGTGAAATCAGTGGCCTGCTAAACCCAGGGTTTTGAGTTCAATCCTTGAGGGGACCATTCTGTGTGACAGTTTGTGTTTCTCCTTGATGCAAAGCCACCCCTTTTGTTGATTTTAATTCCCTGTAAGCCATACTATCAGTTGCCCCTCCCTCCATCAGCACAATGGCAGACAACTGTTTCATGCCTTTTTTCAGCCCAGAACCAGAAGCTGCAAAAGCAAAACCAGGCAAGGAGGCGACAGCAGTGCAGTGATGAGAGTGTTGAGGACATAGCCATGGTCATAGACTTCTCACAAAGTACAGGCTGGGCAATGTGTGGGCTGTATTGCTTGTAGATTTATATCTTCTGTATTGATGTTACCAAATGGAGTATTTTGTAGCTGGCTGCTATAATTTGTTTAACTTGTATGAAATATGAATATGCTCCCTCAGACTTAACCACCCGCCTTTCACACACACCCTGCCCCTCGCTCTCTGGGGTGGGAACAAAGACACCAGCATGTGTGTCCATTGGATTTTTTTTATTTCATTACTTCTCATTGTTAAATTATTTATGAATGTTTTTAAAATTTCATTGCAGTGCGTTTTCTTCCTGCCACTGTCACCTGGCAGCTAAGGGATGTGAGATTCTCCTCCATTGTGTTTCTGCCCACGGAAAAAGAAGAGCGATCACACGTCAGTACCTTTGGAAATAAAAGCAACCTGGAAACAAACCAGCTCTCTCCTCAGTATGCAGTTTGTATCTCTTTTGGTGCAGCTGATGTGTGTGAGCATGTGTGGTGGACAGGGGCACTGTGTGCTCACATGGGAATTCACCACCCTTGGTGCAGGATTTGACTTGTTCCCAGACTGAATAAAGCACTGTGGAGTGTCAGGTACAGGCTGCACGACCCCCTCCATTTATCCTTGGTGCAGAAACAGCCCAGGCAGCACTAGTGAAACCTGCTCTCCTGCTGCCCTCCACCATCATCTGCACAGCCCACCTGTCAGGGTAGCAGAGGAATTTTGCTCCATGGATCCTGGTTCTCAGATGGGACTGCCCTGGGATGGGGGGGCTGTGGTTGCATCCATTAGGCCACCAGACTGAGCCTTCTAATATCCTTGGTGATTGTTCCCCAGATCCAGGACTTTGTGCTCAAACATCTCCCAGCTTCCTTGTTGAAAATAAGGCCAAGGTTTCCTTGGAAGATACAGGAAGAAAGTAGATTTTCACCCCAGATGGAAGTCAAACCCTCAAGCTCTGGCAGCCAATGCCTTACCCATTAGGCCACTGATGTACAGCTCCTGAAGAGATTTACCATCTTCTCAGCTACCGCTCAAAGTTAAAGACCTAAAGTCAACCTATCAGCATAAGTACAGATGGTTAGATGGGAATTAAAAAGAGCTGCTGTCACAAGTGTTAGGTGCCTGCAAGCAGCATGCAGACCGTTTAAAAACACTGCAATTAGAGGCTCAGATGAAACATTTGCCCTAAATCAGAAACATGACTATATAAAAATACAAATTATATATTATGTACATTGCATCATCTACTGCTGTTGATGCTTATTAGATGACTGCCATTAACATATGTGGTCCCTGCACTCCCTGCAGGTGCTTGCACTATGTGTGAGTCCAGTGCTCCTGCCCCCTCATTTGAAGCAGGTGTGCAGGGTTACTGCCTGGAACTGCAGGGCAAGCAGTGGACATGAGGCTGGTTGGAAGCAGGGAGGGGCTGACTGTGAGGTAGGTCTAGCTGAGGCAGGGCAAGGGGATCAGGGCTGGCTGGAGACAGCGGGGTGTGGGTTGGGCTGGCTCAGGCAGGCTGCAGGGCGGATGCGCAGGGTTGGGGGGTGGACAGAGCGAGTGCGAACTCTCTAGTTTCAGGCAAGGAGAGTGCAGCGGGGTTGGTGAGACAGGCGGGTTTGGGGGCTGGGTGTGGGCCAGGGTGCAGGCTGGTGCGGGCAGGCTGTGGGGGCTGGCTGGCTTTGGCGGGCCACAGGGTGTGTGGCAGGGGTGGCTGGAGACAGGGCAGGGGGTTGGCAGGGGTGGGCTGTGGGCGGCATACAGAGGGGGGGGGGTGGGGGGCTTGGCTGGGGGCCAGGAGGGAGGGCTGGGTGGGGCAGGGCAGGGCGGTCTCTGTTGCAGCAGAGGCAGCTGGGCCCCGGCCTTTAAATAGCCCCCAGCCTCATTATCCCAGGCTCTGGGGGTTATTTAAAGGGCCGAGCTCCCTCTTACCCCACCCTGTACCTTTTAAATAGCGCGGAGGCCCTGGAGAATACATTGGGGGCCTGCGGGGCTCCGGCGGCTATTTAAAGGACAGGGTGGCAGAGGACAGTGGAGCCTGGCCTTTAAATAGCCCCCGGAGCCCCCTACCACTATCCCAGGGCTTGGGAGCTATTTAATGGGCCCAGAGCTTCCAGCCGGTGAGAGCGATGCTTGGGGCTGCCGGCTCCGGCCGGGGCTCCAGCCAGGAGAGCAGGGAGCGGCCTTTTATTTTTTTGCCCCCCCCCCCCCCCCCCCGATAATGGTGCCCCCCCCCCATATTTTCCCCCCCCCCCCCCGGGGGGCGCCTGGGCCGCCAGGCAGTTGCCACACTCCAGCGGTGAGGTGGGCAGCAGGGCAGGTTGCCGCGCCACGGCCGGGGCTCCAGCCGGGCAGAGGGAGCATTGCCGCGTCCGGCCGGGCTCCAGCCGGTGGCGGGGGGCAGCTTGACCGCGCTCCGCCGGTGCTCCAGGGGGCAGCGGGCAGTCTTGCCGCGCTCCGCCGGGGCGTGACTCCGTGGGGCAGCGGGGCAGGCTTTGCTGCGCTCCGCGGCGGCTCCAGCCGGCGGGCAGCGGTAGCTGCTTTGCCGCGCTCGGCCGGGGCTCCGCCGGGGCAGCGGGGCTGCTTTGCCGCGCTCTGGCCGGGGCTGTGGCAGCGTTCACTTTCCGGTGTGGGGCTCCAGCGGGAGGCGGAGCTGCGGGGCTTGAGGCACTCTGGCCAGAGCTCCAGTGGAGAGCAGCGCGTGTGGGGCAGCCACGCTCCCGGCCGTGCTTGGTCAGCGGAGCAGGCATGGAAGACCCTGGAGCAGATCTCAGCCGGCAGTAAGGAAAAAAAAATTTAAAAGAGGCCTAAGGCGTGGACCCTCTTAGGGCAGGTCCCAATTGCAGGGAATCGGTCTGAATCGGGCTAAAGCAGCCTGGCTGTTCGTGCTCCTGAGAGCATCTGTATTGCTCTTGTCAAACCCCCAGTTTTCACTGAGCCACTATTATG
>NC_133786.1:20062285-20076692 GCF_003597395.2 Chelonoidis abingdonii | reverse complement strand
GTTAGTGTGGACGGAAATGACATTATTGGCCTCAATTATTAACAGTAGCTACCACAGTGCACCGCTCCAGAAATCCGATGCTAGCCTTGGACCATGGACGCACACCACCGAATTAATGTGCGTAGTGGGGACGCGCACAATAGCTTTAATATCTGTTTTATAAAATCGTTGAGCGAATTCGAATTTATCTCGTAGTGTAATCGTACCTGGGTGTCAGTTGCAGGAATGCACAAAGCATTTTCCTATAAAGCAACAGTGACATGATGGCTACTTGGGGTAATACATACACCATTTTTCTCTGTGAGCAGGAGTGACACTGGGATGGACCTCGGTTGGAAATGCACACAGTCATTTATAACTGAAGCAACAGTGACACCTAGGTGCTCGCTGGGAGGAAATGCAGAATCACATTTCCCATCATGGAAGAGAGTGACACTGGTGGTCACTCGAGGTAATGCGACACGATTTCCGCTCATGTTGCAAAGAATGACACTGGGTGGCCAGTCAGGAAATTTCATAGATTCATAGACTCTAGGACGGAAGGACCTCGAGAGGTCATCGAGTCAGTCCCCTGCCCTCAGGGCAGGACCAATACGTGTCTAGACCATCCCTGATAGACATTTAAATCAACCTATTTTAGTCTCCAGAGATGGAGATTCCACAACTCCTAGGGCATTTATCAGTATTTAACTACCCTGACAGTGTCGGTAGTTAACACCCAGTGTCATCTCTGCAACAGAGGAAATGCTTTGTGCATTAGCCTTCGAGTGCCACCCAGCATCACATACTCGTTCCTTGAGGGAAATCTTTGTGTGTACTTGGAGTGGCCCCCTCCTTGTCACTCCTCTTGAATGAGGAAAATGGTTTCTCATTACCTGGATTGGCCACTGAGTTTCACTCCTGCTCCATGAGGAACTAGTTAGTGACACCAGGTGGCCACTCGAGTATGCAAAAGAATTTCCCTCATGGAGCAACAGTGACAGTGGATGGCATCTTGAAGAATGCACAGAGCATTAATCTCCTGAGCAACCATGTATACCCTGAGTGACCACCTAACGTCACCATTGCTCCAGCAGATTAATGCTCTGTGCATTCTGCCAAGATGCATCCACTGTCACTGTTGCTCCATGAGGGAAAGCTCTGTGCTTACCTCGAGTGGCCACTGTGTCCCTAACTATTTCCTCATGGACCAGGGTGAAACCAGTAGCCAATCCAGGTAATGAAGAAACATATTCCCTCATTAAGGAGAGTGACAAGGAGGGGCCACTGCATAAATACAAGCATTTCCCTCAAGGACAGTGTGATGCTGGGTGGCCACTCGAAGTAATCCACAAAGCTTCCCCTTCTTGCGAAGAACAACACTGGGTGGCCAGTTGCAGGAATACACAGCATTTCCCTCATAGAGCACCAGTGACAGTGGACTCCCTCATGGCAGAAATGCACAGAGGCATTTATCTCCGGAGCAACCACCAATGTCAGCGTTGCTCCAGAGATAAACGCTGTGTGCAATTCCCCAACAGGCCGCCGACTGTCCACTGTTGCTACATGAGGCGATGTAGTATCACTGTGTGTCACTATTTCCCTCATGGAGCAACAGGGACAGTGGGTTGCTCTCTTGGCAGAATGCACAGAGCATTTATCTCCGGAGCAACCGTGTATTATCCGAATGACCACCAACGTCACTGTTGCTAAAGGGGATAAATGCCTGAGCATTCCCCCAGAGAGGCCACCCAGTGTCACCGTTGCTCCCTGAGGGAGATGCTGTGTGCATTACCTCGAGTTGGCCACCTGGGTCAGTAACTATTTCCTCACGGGGCAGAGGGACGCTGGCCTGTACCTATGTGGCTATGCAAACAATACAGAACATTTCCTTAAAATTAACACTGACTCTGGCAAGCACTCGGGACTACAAAGCCTTCTCTCGTGAGACAACAGTGACCCTGGGTGTGCAGTCGGGGAATGCACACAGCATTTCCATCATGGAGCAGCAATACACGGGCGCCCACTTGAGATAATCACCCCAAACTGCTCTTGGTGATAACAGTGTGACTACCCCAACGGCACCGGGTCAAGTCTTTTCCCTCATAGTGAACAGTGACCTGGGTGGCCACTCCGGGTAAATGGGCCCCAAACAAAGCCATTTCCCCGTAGAAACGAGTGCAGCAGGCGCAGTCAGGGGATGCAGAGAGCACGTTGACCCATGGAGCAACAGTACATTCGGTGGCCATGTGGAGTAATGCACAGAGCATTTTGCCGCACTATGGAGCAACAGTGATATCGGGTGGCCAATCCAGATAATGAACAAAGCATTTCCTTCATGGAGCAAGTGTGTATTACCCCAGGCGACCACCCAGTGTCACTGCTGCTCCTTGAGGGAGATGCAGTCTGCATTACCTCAAACGGCCAACTGGTGTCACTAAGCCCTTCTCTCACAGAGCAGGAGTGAAACCAGGTGGCCAATCCAGATAATGGAGAAACCACTTCCCTCATCAGGGGACGGTGACAACAAGGGGCCACTCCGAGTAACGCACAAAGCATTTCCCTTAAGGAACAAGAGTGACAAAGAGTGGCCAGTCCAGATAATGCACAAAGCACTTACTTCCCTTGTGAAGCAACAGTGACAGTGGGTGGCCACTCAAAGTAATGCACAAAGCATTTCACTCATGTTGCCAGAATGACACTGAGTGTCAGTTGCAGGAATGCACAAAGCATTTCCCTTGTAGAGCAACAGCGACAGTGGATGCCGGTTGGCAGAATGCACAGAGCATTAATCTGCTGGAGCAACCGTGTATTACCCTGAGTGACCATCCAATGTCACCATTGCTCCAGCAGATTAATGCTCTGTGCATTCTGCCAAGATGCCATCCACTGTCACTGTTGCTCCATGAGGGAAATGCTCTGTGCATCACCTCGAGTGGCCACCTGGTGTCCCTAACTATTTCCCTCATGGAGCAGGAGTGAAACTCCAGGTAATGCAGAAACCATTTCCCTCATCAAGGGAGAGTGACAAGGAGGGGCCACTCCAAGTAACACACAAAGCATTTCCCTCAAGGAACGAGTGTGATGCTGGGTGGCCACTCGAGGTAATCCACAAAGCATTTCCCTCTTCTTGCAAGAATGACACTGGGTGGCCAGTTGCAGGAATACACAAAGCATTTCCCTCATAGAGCAACAGTGACAGTGGACTCCCTCTTGGCAGAATGCACAGAGCATTTATCTCCTGGAGCACCCACCCAATGTCACCGTTGCTCCAGGAGATAAATGCTCTGTGGATTCCCCGAAGAGGCCGCCGACTGTCACTGTTGCTACATGAGGGAGATGTAGTGTCACTGGTGTCACTATTTCCCTCATGGAGCAACAGGGACAGTGGGCTGTGTCTCCATAGCCACACGAGGTAATCACAGAACATTTCCTTAAAAATTAACACTGACTCTGGGCAGCCACTCGGGGAACCTACAAAGCATTCCTCTCATGAGACAACAGTGACACTGGGTGGCCAGTCGGGGGAATGCACAAAGCATTTTCCTCATGTTGGAAGAATAGTTGCAGAAATGCACAGAGCATTTCCCTCATAGAGCAACAGTGACAGTGGGTGGCGAGTCAGGGGAATGCAGAGAGCATTTGCCCCATGAAGCAACAGTGACATTTGGTGGTCATTTGCAGTAATGCACAAAGCATTTTCCTCATGAAGAAACAGTGAGACACTGCACGGCCACCTGATGAAATCATAAAAAGTTTCCTTTCAAAAGGAACCCTGACTCTGGGCAGCCACTCGGGGAACGTACAAAGCATTTCTCTCGTGAGACAACGGTGACATCCGGTGGCCAGTCGGGGGGGGGGGGGGGGGGGAGGGGAATGCACACAGCATTTATCTCCTGGAGCAACCGTGTATTATTCTGAGTGACCACCCAATGTCACTGTTGCTCCAGGAGATAAATGCTCTGTGCATTCCTGCAACTGGTCAACCACTGTCACTGTTGCTCCCTGAGGGAGATGCTGTGTGCATTACCTCGAGTGGCCACTTGCTGTCACTAACTATTTCCCTCATGGAGCAACAGGGACAGTGGGATGCCTCTTGTCAGCATGCACAGAGCATTTATCTCCTGGAGCAACCGTGTATTATCCTGAATGACCACCCAACTTCACTGTTGCTAAAGGGGATAAATGCCCTGTGCATTCCCCCAAGAGGCCACCCACTGTCAACATTGCTCCCTGAGGGAGAGGCTGTGTGCATTACCTTGAGTGGCCACCTGGGGTCACTAACTATTTCCCTCACAGAGCAACAGGGACAGTGGCCTGTACCTTATGTGGCTATGCAAACAATCACAGAACATTTCCTTAAAAATTAACACTGACTCTGGGCAGCCACTCAGGGAACCTACAAAGCATTCCTCTCGTGAGACAACAGTGACACCGGATGGCCAGTCGGGAGAATGCACACAGCATTTCCATCGTGGAGCAGCAATGACACCGGGCAGCCACTTGAGGTAATCCACCAAAAATGTCCTTGGTGGACAACAGTGTGCATTACCCTAAGTGGCCACCCGGTGTCAAAATGTTTCCCGCATAAAGCTAAAGTGACACCGGGTGGCCACTCGGAGTAATGCACAAAGCATTTCCCTCGTAAAGCAACAGTGACAGCAGGGGCCAGTCAAGGGAATGTAGAGAGCACTTGATCCATGGAGCAACAGTGACATTTGGTGGCCATTTGGAGTAATGCACAGAGCATTTTCCTCATGGAGTAAGTGTGTATTACCCCGGGTGACCACCCAGCGTCACTGTTGCTCCATGAGTGAAATGCTGTGTGCGTTACCTCGAGTGGCTAACGGGTGTCACTAAGCACTTCTCTCATGGAACAAGAGTGAAACTGGGTGGCCAATCCAGTAATGCACAACCCATTTCCCTTACGAAGGAGGGCACACCAAGCCTGGCCAGAGAAATGACCAGCCTTTGATAATAGGGACCTCATCTGCCTCGTAGCCACAGCTAGTCAGGAACCTCTTCTTACAAACACAGCCCTAGCTAACGGAGCGTCCCTGCCCGGAGCCAGTTGGGCCACGACCGGACTCCTCACCAAACCAGACACGGATCTCACTGACAGTGACGGCTGCTCCGCTTCCACCTGGACAGCATCATCATAGCCAGACATCGACAATGCTCACTGTCTCGTGGCTCTCGCACACCTTCCATCTCAAACACGGAGGGGCTCTTCCGCTTGACTTCTTTCTCCTTGGTGACACTGGGCACAGTCAACCGACATAATCACAGAACGTTTCCTTTCAAAAGGAACCCTGACTCTGGGCAGCCACTCGGGGAATGTACAAAGCATTTCTCTCGTGAGACAACTGTGACACGAGATGGACAGCTGGGGGGGAGGGGAATGCACACAGCATTTATCTCCTGGAGCAACCGTGTATTATTCTGAGTGACCACCCAATATCACCGTTGCTCCAGGAGATAAATGCTCTGTGCATTCCCCCAAGAGGCCACCCAGTGTCACCGTTGCTCCCTGAGGGAGATGCTGTGTGCATTACCTCGAGTGGCCACCTGGGGTCACTAACTATTTCCCTCACGGAGCAAGAGGGACAGTGGCCTGTACCTTATGTGGCTATGCAAACAATCACAGAACATTTCCTTAAAAATTAACACTGACTCTGGGCAGCCACTCGGGGAACCTACAAAGCATTCCTCTCGTGAGACAACAGTGACCCTGGGTGGCCAGTCGGGGGAATGCACACAGCATTTCCATCATGGAGCAGCAATGACACCGGGCAGCCACTTGAGATAATCCACCAAAAACGTCCTTGGTGGATAACAGTGTGCACTACCCCAAGCGGCCACCTGGTGTCAAAGTCTTTCCCTCATAAATGAACAGTGACCCTGGGTGGCCACTCGGAGTAATGCACAAAGCATTTCCCTCGTAGAACAACAGTGACAGCAGGGGCCAGTCAGGGGAATGCAGAGAGCACTTGACCCATGGAGCAACAGTGACATTCGGTGGCCATGTGGAGTAATGCACAGAGCATTTCCCTCATGGAGCAACAGTGATATCGGGTGGCCAATCCAGATAATGAACAAAGCATTTCCTTCATGGAGCAAGTGTGTATTACCCCAGGCGACCACCCAGTGTCACTGCTGCTCCTTGAGGGAGATGCAGTCTGCATTACCTCAAACGGCCAACTGGTGTCACTAAGCCCTTCTCTCACAGAGCAGGAGTGAAACCAGGTGGCCAATCCAGATAATGGAGAAACCACTTCCCTCATCAGGGGACGGTGACAACAAGGGGCCACTCCGAGTAACGCACAAAGCATTTCCCTTAAGGAACAAGAGTGACAAAGAGTGGCCAGTCCAGATAATGCACAAAGCACTTACTTCCCTTGTGAAGCAACAGTGACAGTGGGTGGCCACTCAAAGTAATGCACAAAGCATTTCACTCATGTTGCCAGAATGACACTGAGTGTCAGTTGCAGGAATGCACAAAGCATTTCCCTTGTAGAGCAACAGCGACAGTGGATGCCGGTTGGCAGAATGCACAGAGCATTAATCTGCTGGAGCAACCGTGTATTACCCTGAGCGACCATCCAACGTCACCATTGCTCCAGCAGATTAATGCTCTGTGCATTCTGCCAAGATGCCATCCACTGTCACTGTTGTTCCATGAGGGAAATGCTCTGTGTATTACCGTAAGTGGCCATCTGGTGTCACTAATGATTTTCCTCATGGTGCATGAGTGAAACTCGGTGGCCAATCCAGGTAATGAAGAAACCATTTCCCTTATCAAGGGAGGGTGACAAGGAGGGGCCACTCTAAATATTTCCTCCAAGTAACAAGAGTGACACTGGGTGGCCAATCCAGATAATACACCAAGCATTTCCCTCATGGAGCAACATTAATACTGGTTGGCCACTCGACATAATCCACAAAGCATTTCCCTCATGTTGCAATAATGACACTGGGTGGCCAGTTGCAGGAATGTACAGAGCATTTCCCTCGTACAGCAACAGTGACAGTGGGCTGCCTCTTGGCAGAATGCACAGAGCATTAATCTCCTGGAGCAACCGTGTATTATCCTGAGTGACCACCCAATGTCACTGTTGCTGAAGGAGATAAACACTCTGAGCATTCCCCCAAGAGGCCGCCCACTGTCGCTGTTGCTCTATGAGGGAGATGCTGTGTGCACTACCTCGAGTGGCCATCTGGTGTCACTAACTATTTCCCTCATGCAGCAATGGTGACATCAGATGGCCAATCTAGATAGTGCACAAAGCATTTCCATCATGGAGCAGTAGTGTTGTAAAGTGGCCAGCTGGGGGAATCCACAGAGCATTTCCCTCATGCAGCAAAAGCGACACCAGGCAGCCACTCGAGATAATCCAGCAAAAATGTCCTTGGTGGACAACAGTGTGAATTACCCCAAGTGGCCACCCAGTGTCGAAGTGTTTCCCTCATAAAGCAACAGTGACACTGGGTGGCCAGTTGAAGTAACACACAAAGCATTTTCCTCGTGGAGCAACGTTGACATCAGGTTACCAACTGTGTAATGCAGTGGTCTCCAAAGTGGGGTGCACAATAGGATCCTTCAACATGTGTGGCAGCAGGAGCGCTTATTTATTTATTTACTTCGTCAGTTCAGGTGGGAGTCTGAGCAGCACTTTTTATTTTTGGTGCTTCAGCAAAAATGGTAGAGCTGGCATGGGGGGGGTGCATGCTCAAAATTTTTTTTACTGATAGGGGTGCACGATCAAAAAAGTTTGGAGACCACTGGTGTAATGCACAATGACTTATGAAAGGACAGTGGTAATGGGTGGCCAGTCATTGACAAAATATTTTCCTCAGTGCAATCCTGACACACAATGACCTGTCAGAGTAATGTACAAAATATTTCTCCCACAGTGCTGCAGCGACACACAGTGGCCAGTTGGGGTAATGCAGGGGGTGTCCGCCTTGGCACAGCAGTGACACCTGATGGTCGCCTGGGGTAACCTACCGAGAGACCTCTCGGGTAGCCATGACAGCTGGGGTGTAGGCCTCAGGAATCCGAGCTAGAGCACATCAGTTTGGAGTACTGTGCAGAGTCCTGGACCTCCAACATGCCCTGGGAGCTGCTACATGGTGAGTGCAGAGACAGGCCAAGGGCTACTCTCAGACCCCTGCTCACGTCCTCTGCTGAATGTGCCTGCTTCAGAGGGGAGGACTAGACTGGCATGACCAGGGAAGCTCACCCAGTGATATAGAAGTGACACACTTGAGGACTAAGCAGCTCTTGTTACAGTCAAGTTGCTCGCCACAAAGTTACCGTTCTTCAGGAAGATTCCATTACACTTGACAACTCTTTGGGAGGGCACAAGAGATTCCCCAAGCTTATCGTGCCACAGTTAGGTGCAGAGGTGTTTTCTCAGGGGCCCACCCTGTGATGGGTTTGACCTGCCTTCTGGCATGCCATCTGATATACTGGGATTTCATTGAGCCTGCCTGCTCCACTAGCCTGGGCTCCCTCTCCCTGTTTCACTGACTTAGGCTCTCCAGCCTCTGACAGCACATACACACAAGCAGGTAGGAACGCACCAGCTGTGGACTCACACAGAGTCTTTAAACAGCTCTAAACAAGACAACTCCGCTAAGAAATTGCCCAGCATTCAAGTGCAGTTCCCCTCTGGATACAACACTCAAAATAACATGGTGTTACACTGTAGAGAAATCTGTACAACGTAATCTCAAAAATTCACCACCTGCCCCCCAATATGGAGGAAGATATACACAACTTCTTCCCCCACAGACCCCAAGTAGAAGTTGACCGAAGAGGGTTTAATAATAATAAACAAAAATAAATTTAACTATAATACGTAGGTTTTAAGTGATAAGGGATAGTAAACACAAGAAGGCAGATTACTAAGCAAATAAAACCACACAAGCATATTAAGCTTAAGATTCTAAAGAGACTGGATTCAAGTAGTAATTTCTCACATTAAATACTGCTTTTAGGCAAGTTGCAGAGTATTTGTAGCTTAGAGCTCAAGTTATTTCGCTTTACAGATTAGACTCCTGTCTTCGTCTGGACTAAGCCATGGACTTTACCCGGGCTCAGTTACTTTCTATCTTCAAAAGCAGCAAAGAATCCTGTGGCACCTTATAGACTAACAGACATTTTGGAGCATGAGCTTTCGTGGGTGAATACCCACTTCGTCACATGCATGTAGTGGAAATTTCCAGGGGCAGGTATATATATGCAAGCAAGCTAGAGATAATGAGGTTAGTTCAATCAGGGAGGATGCGTCGTTGCGAAACTTGTGCCCGAGACCTCCCGACGCAAGAGGTACGGCGGCGACCTAAGCCTCCAAACCCCGCAGGCCCCTGCTCGAAGCAGGACCAATACCCCATACTAATCATCCCCTAGCCAGGGCTTTGTCAAGTTCCCTTAAACCTCTCAAGTATAGAGATCCGACCACCTTCTCTAGGAGGCCAAGACACATTCCAGTGCGTTCACCACCTTCTTCCTAATGAAATGGTGCCCCTGTGTCTAATGATTCCAAATCTAAAACTTCACCTCACTGCAAGCTTTTGAGACCCATATTTCTTTGATTTTGTCATCTCGCCACAACTCGAGACCAGTCGCTCGTACGCTCTCAGAGTCAGACTGAGCTTGCACTTCGGGCAGGGGAATTTGCGAACGCCGCGGTGCCCCTGTTCAAGGTGAGGTGGGCTTGGAGACTGTGTGGGCACGGGTGCGGTGACTAAGGAGTGGCCTTTGTCAGACTGGCCTTCTTGCTCATGTCAGTACGGAGTTAGCAGGGTGGCTCGGCTGACAGACTAGCGGCATTGGCGTGCGGCAGCAGGTCTTCTGGAAGGCGCGTCATGCTAGCAATGTAGGCTCGTGTCGCTGCGGTATGCGGTGAACAGGGAGTAGGGCTATCAAGAGGAGGCAAAGGTTAGCAGCCCACCTGTCCAGCTCCTCTGGTTAGTCGCCACTTTGCCTCCTATTCCCCTCTCCCAATCGGGGTTAGCAGTAGCAGACCTGGCTCGGATGGCTATTTAAAACAGGCCGGGTCTCGCCCTCTCTCTTCAACCACCACTAAGGCACGATGTACATAAACTCAACTAGAGCCCTTGGCGGACAGCAGCAGGGATGTTGCTAGTTTTGATGTCAGCCTGCCAGGTCCACTTTCTGGCCGATCATTCTTGTCATTTAGGGCTCCTGACAACTCCGTCTGCAAACTATCAAAGCCAACTAGAATCGTAGTGCGAGTGACCATTACAAATGGAGTATCGCCTCAAGTTTTTGTCCGTCTCCCCCCTCCCCCGCTAAGAGCATGTTATACCAAGAACCAAGCAATCACGTCCGTCAATAGTCTACGTGCTCTTTCATGCGATTGGAAAAGGGAGTCGAGGAAGAGGTTGAGGTACTTCTGAGCCTCATGATGGCACGCAAAAGCCATCCATTCTGGGATCCAGGAGATCGCCGCTTTTGTCACGGTTGAGATGAGCTATAAAGTCCTCTCTCCGTGCCGTTTTAGTCTAGCTGTCTTTCTTCGGGATTTTTTTTTGTGGGGTTTGGAGGGCCCCCTCTTGCTTTTTTTCACCCCGGGGCCCCCCCAAAAAAACCCTGGGAGGGGTCCCCAAAGACCAGAACACCTGGGTTAGGGGGGAAAAAAACCCCCCTTCAAAAAAATCCTCCTCAAGGGATTTTAAAAGGCTCGGATTTTGTAAGAAGTGGGTCTTGTGCTGTGTTACGAGGCGAAGGAAAGGTCCCCTTTCCGGGAGGTGTTCGTTTCTCTGTCAAGAAACGAGTGCCCCTCATGTGTCTCCACCCTGGGCGAAAGTATGCATTACGAGTTGTGGTGACTGCAGGGTTGTACTGCCAGTGCTTGCTTTCCTTGGCATTGTGCTTTCCTCTCTCTCTCTCTCTTGCTGCTCTCTAGTGTGTTGTGAACGCTTCTCATCCTCTATTCTCTCCTCTCCTTTTCCTCTCTTTTTCCTCTCCTCTTTCCTCTCCTACTCCTGTGCTCGTGCCAATTCCTCTTGCGGACAACAGGCTCAGGCGGTGTAATGGCTTTTGCATCCCCCAGATTGCACGTCTTCGGGAGCCCTGTGGAGAAGTAAGAGGGATGGAGAACCACCGCGGGGCTGTGGCTGCTCAAAGCGGAGCTGTGACTGGCCGTTTACTCGGTCATCTGTTTCTACATCGAGCGGGGGCTGGATGTAGATTTGGCGACTTGAGAGGGAGGACAAGGATTCAACGCATCCATCGAGCTGTGCCTTGTGTGAGTGATCTGCTGTATTATGTTTGCAGCGAAATGGTTCCTCTAGGCTCCTACAGCCCGGGACAATAAATGTGCCGAAGTTGGACGTGAGCAGGTTGGCCGTGCTATCAGAGACCAGCCACTACCCTTCTATCCTGTGGAAAAACTATATGGAGTGAATAGTCCTTCCACGTTCTTGCCTTACAGCATCAGTGGCGCTGAGAGTAAAGCGGTCAGTGTTGTTGAAATTCGCACGTCTGTAGTGGCTGTAGTTCTTCTTGCCAGCGTGTGCTTCCTTCTGGTGCGAGCTCTGGGATTAAGGTGAGGAAGAGGGACAAGAGTCTGCTGAGGAAAGTGGGATTTTGGGGATATGCCGTTACAATGGCGTGCCCTTTCAAGTTACAGTTGTACATTGGTAATGAGAGATAGGTTGAGGGCCGGAGCTGTTGGGACATGGGAGTTGCTGATGATGAAGTGAATCACTACGCGTCGACCTTTGCAGATGGTAGAGCGTGTGCTCGCCGTTCTTTTTTCTCCCCTCCCTGCTGGGATTTTGTGTACCGATGGAAAAACGACGTTCACTCGTCAGTGTTCTACTGCCTCTTAGCGATAGAGATGGGGGCTTTGCGGACGAGCGTCCAGAAGGACTCTGGCCTCGTTGGAGGTGGGCCGGCAAAAGCCGTCTCCACTCTGGTGGAAGCCGAGGAGAACTCCTGCTGCTCGTTATAAGATGAGGTCTGCGTGTTAGAGTGCAGGCTCTGCTCACGGCCCACTCTGAGGTGCAGGTAGAAGCCCAATAAGATAAGGCTCGGTTTTGTTAAGAAATGGTCGGACTAGCGTGCTTGACGAGGGAGAAAGGTCCCCAGTTTCCGGAGATTGCTCGTTTCTCTTGGTCAGAAACGGTTGTCTTCCGCGGGAGAAAGTTGCATCGAGGATGGATGGACTGGCACGTGGGTAGTTGCTTGCTTTCCTCCCATTGTTGTTTCTCTTTCTCTCTCTCTCTTCTTTCTAGTACGGTTGGCCGACACAAGCCCTCTATCTCTCTGTCTGTCCTGCCTTTCCTCGTCGTGTCTCCCTTGCGTAGGCAGCACGGCAGCGTAGAATATACGTGTGCATCCCCGCGGGCTTCAGTCTCGGGAGCCATGGGAAGCTGGCGGAGGACGAGACATCTGCAGTGGGTGTGAGCTGTACGTGTGATTAAGTCGGTTCTCCTTTCATCGATGTGGTGCGGCCAGCTGGATATGTGGCGTGGTCGAGGCTACGGCGGTCTGTCCTAGCGCGGTGCAGATTTGAGCCACCAGGAGAGTTTGTGTAGTGATGGCTCACGTTGTTTTGCAGCTGCCCTGCTTCCCCAGAGAAATTTTCCAGGGAGCCTGTCTCGGAAGGAGGAAGCTGGACGAGGTGGACACCCTCGCGCTCGCGCGCTCCTTGTAAGCAGAATGGCACGTCCTCAGCTTGTGCGTCCCGCACACGGGGGTGTTTCCTGGGGAAGCGGAGATCACAGCTATGAATTTCCTCGTCTGTGCTCGCATGTAATATGCTCGGCAGGCCGTGTTGCTTTTCTCGTTGGGTACGGGGCTGTGAGATTTACGGCTGGGGAGGAGCAGGTTTGGTATGCGAGTGATTATTGGCATGTGCCCTTGCAAAGGGTGCATTTTATCCGGCGGCGTAGACTAAAAGGAAAGGGAGTGTGGGTTCAGGGCGGCAGGAGGGCGGAAAAGAAGAGGCCTGACGCGACGCTGCCCACTGATGATTAGTAACTTATTTGTGTTTTCCTCTTTTGTGAGCGTTAGTATCCGAGGAAGAGAATTCAAACGTCGAGTTCACTTCCCATTATAACAGATGAACGCTAGCGAGAGCAGTGAGGCCTGTGAGCATGTTTGATGCAAATGAGGGAGGCGTCCATTGGCAGTGGCTCATGAAGCAGCGGCTACTGGCAGTGGAGATAAGTGGTTTGGTGAGGGTTCATTTGCGTCGCGCCCACCCCCCCCGTCCGCCCTTCCCCTCCCCCCCCCAGGGTTCCATGAGTGAGGGACGCCACCGTTATCTGGGGCTGGGTTTGTTGTAAGAAATGGATTTCTCGACCAGGCTGTGGATGAGAGAGACAAGGTCCCCATTTGCTAAGGGCGCTCAGTCTACTTGGCCAATCGTGATTATGCTGGGGAGGTAAGTAAATGTCCACATGTTCCATTGCTTTTCCTGTGTTAAAAAGAAAGATGCTGTAAGTTATCCCAGAAGGGTGTTAGCTCGTGGTTAGTGTGTGGATCTGTGAATATCAGAAAAAAAAGAATCCTATGTAGCACCTCTATAGTACTAAACAGCACCATTTTCGAAGCATGAGCTTTCCGGTCCTAGGGCTGGATTTACCCACTTTCGTCAGATGCCATGTATGTGGAGAATTCACTGGTTGGGCACAGCTCAACTAGAGTATGCAGGTCAAGCTAGAGATAATGAGGTTTAGGTTCAATCAGGCGAGGATGAGCCTGTCTAGCAGGGAGAGGTTGTGCGAAACCCAAGGGAGGAGAAACTCGGTTCTGTAGTTGGCAAGCCATTTCACAAGTTCTTTGTTATATGCCTTGAGCTGATTTGGGTGTCAAATTGCAGATGAACTGGTGTTTATTGTCGCTGGGTGTAAGATCTATGGTGGGCCAGAAGTTGGCATCGAATATCACCCACAAATATCTCTATACCAGCTACACCATCACAGGAAACCAACTGGTCATTCAGGCCACACCATTCACCGGTGTCATTCCTCGCTCCACCAATGATTAATATATACGCCATTCATGTGATGCCGGCATATGCCCCTCTGCGTATGTACATATCGGCCAAAAGTGAGTGTGCAGTCTCTATGTGAAAAGTAAAATGGACACAATTCAGGATATTAGGGAAATGGCATATTACAATGAACCTGGTGGACGAACACTTCAGCCTCCCTGGGCACACTATAGCAGACCTTAAGATGCCCATCCTGGCAGACGCGACAAAAAAGCTTGTAAGGACAGAACTTCTAAGAGAAAACTGCATGGGCCTTCAGTTCATGCAAATTTGACACCATCAAGCATCAGGATAAACAAAGGACTGTGGATGTAATGGCTTTCCAACTACAGAACCAGTTCTCCTCCCTTGTTTTTTCACTACCTACAAATCTAGAATATACTAGGGCAATC
>NC_133786.1:20057569-20062260 GCF_003597395.2 Chelonoidis abingdonii | reverse complement strand
TATTCTTGTCCGGCTAGGACTCCTGGACCATTTCTCTGCAAACTAATACAGCCAAGCAAGAACGATCACTACACACAGCTCGATGGGTGCGTTGAATCTTGTCCTCCCTCTCCAGTCCCATCTACATCAGCCCCGCTCGAGGAACAGAGACCGAGTAAACGCAGTCACAGCTCCGCTTTAGCACCCACAGCCCCGCGTGGTTCTCATCCCCTCCTACTTCTCCAGGGCTCCCGAGACGTGGCCTCTGGGGATGCAAACCTAGCACGCCTGCCTGTGTCCCGCAAGGGGAGATGGCACGAGCACAGGAGAGGAGAGGAGAGGAGAGGAAAGGAGAGGAAAGGAGAGAGAGGAAAGAGAGTGAGAAAGTTGGCCAACACACTAGAGCAGAGAGAGAGACAGAGAGAAAGAAATGGGAGGAAAGCACGCAACTCACCACCTGCAGTCATCCTCCTCGATGCAACTTTCTCCCGCGGAGGAGACACCGTTTCTGACCAGAGAAACGAACAACCTCCGGAAACGGGGACCTTTTCTGCCTCGTAAGCACAGCTAGTCAAGAACCATTTCTTACAAACCGAGCCTTATCTTATTGGGCTTCCCTACCTGGACTCAGGTGGGGCGTGAGCAGAGCCCTCACCAAACCAGACACTCATCTCACCGACAGCGGCGTCTCCTCGGCTCCCAGAGGGACGGCTTTTGCGTGCCATCAACGAGGCTCAGAGTCTCGACGCTCTCGCTCCCTTTCCATCGCAAGGAGGCAGTAGACACTGACGAGTGACGTCGTTTTCCTCGGTACTAAATCCAGCAGGAGGGGGAAAAAAAGAACGTCAGCCTCTCCATCTGCAATGTCGCGTAGTATCATCTTCATTTCACATCTCCCATGTCCCACAGCTCCGCCCTCAACCTATCTCTCATTACAATGTTACAACTGTAACTAGAAGGCACCCATTGTAACGGCACCCAAAATACTCACTTTCCTCAGCAGACTCTTGTCCCTTCCCCAGCCTTAATCCCAGAGCCTCGCACCCAGACAGGAAGCACACGGCCTGGGAAGAAAACTACAGCCACTACAGACGAGGAATTCAAAGCACTGACCGCTTACTCGCAGCCACTGATGCCGAAGGCAGAAACGGGAAGACTATTCATGTCTCCTGAGTAGCACGGCCACACTGCTCACGTCCACTTCGGCCATATTCTTGTCCGGCTAGGACTCCTGGACCATTTCTCTGCAAACTAATACAGCCAAGCAAGAACGATCACTACACACAGCTCGATGGGTGCGTTGAATCTTGTCCTCCCTCTCCAGTCCCATCTACATCAGCCCCGCTCGAGGAACAGAGACCGAGTAAACGCAGTCACAGCTCCGCTTTAGCACCCACAGCCCCGCGTGGTTCTCATCCCCTCCTACTTCTCCAGGGCTCCCGAGACGTGGCCTCTGGGGATGCAAACCTAGCACGCCTGCCTGTGTCCCGCAAGGGGAGATGGCACGAGCACAGGAGAGGAGAGGAGAGGAGAGGAAAGGAGAGGAAAGGAGAGAGAGGAAAGAGAGTGAGAAAGTTGGCCAACACACTAGAGCAGAGAGAGAGACAGAGAGAAAGAAATGGGAGGAAAGCACGCAACTCACCACCTGCAGTCATCCTCCTCGATGCAACTTTCTCCCGCGGAGGAGACACCGTTTCTGACCAGAGAAACGAACAACCTCCGGAAACGGGGACCTTTTCTGCCTCGTAAGCACAGCTAGTCAAGAACCATTTCTTACAAACCGAGCCTTATCTTATTGGGCTTCCCTACCTGGACTCAGGTGGGGCGTGAGCAGAGCCCTCACCAAACCAGACACTCATCTCACCGACAGCGGCGTCTCCTTGGCTCCCAGATGGATGGCTTTTGCGTGCCATCAATGAGGCTCAGAGTCTCAACGCTCTCGCTCCCTTTCCATCGCATGAAGGCAGTAGACTCTGACACGTGATGTCTTTTTCTGTGGTACTAAATCCAGCGGGGGAGGGGGGAGGACAAAAAAAACTTGAGCATCTCCATTTGTAATGTCACGTGATAGTTCTTGCTTGGCTTTATTAGTTTGCAGAGGAATTGTCCAGGAGCCCTAATTGGACAAGAATATGGCAGAAGTGGACCTGGGCAGGCTGGACATAACTGCACAAGCCCTGCTGCTTCCCCAGGGCTCTAGTGGTTATTTACATGGCCGTGGTGGTGAAAGCAGGGGAGACCCGGGCCTTTTAAATAGCCTCCGAGCCCTAGTCTGCTGCTGCTACCCCGATGGGAGAGGGAGGAGGAAGTGGCACTCACCATACAGGGTGGGCTGTACCCCCTGTACCCTCACCCCCTGCCCACACCAGCCTCTGCTGCACGCCCCACCCTGCCCGCACCATGCCCTGTCTGCAGCCAGCCCTGCACTCCCTGCCCTGCATGCACCAGGCCCTGTCTGCAGCCAGCCTTGCACCCCGTGCCCTGTCTCCAGCCCACCCCTGCCGCACCCCCTTGCAGCCCTGCCCGAAGTCAGCCAGCCTAACACACACCCCTGCTCGCATCAGCCCCGCACCTCCTGCCTTGCCCACTCAAGCACCTGTCTGCAGCCAGTCCTGCATCCCCTGCCCGCAGCCAGCCCTGTTTCCAGCCCACCCCTGCCACACACCCCTGTGGCCCTACCCAAAGCCAGCCAGCCCCGCACCCCCTACCCTGTCTCCAGCCAACCCCTGCCAAACCCCCTGCCTGAAGCCAGCCAGTCCCACACTGCTCTGTCTCCAGCCCTGCCAACCCATGCTGCACCCCTCTGCGGCTCTGCCTTAAGCCCGCCAGCCCATCCCACACCCCCCTTGTCTCCAGCCAGCCCCGCATCCCTTGCCCTGCCTGCAGCCAGCCCCTACCTCCAGCCAGCCCCATGTCCACTGGTGTCCTTCAATTCCCAGGGCAGCAACACTGCACACCTGCTTCAATTTGATTCCTGCAGCTCTGTCTGCTGGCAGCTCAGGGAGGAGGAGAGAAGGCAAACTCAGAGTCTGCCCAGCAACCAATAGGGAGTGAGATGCCCTCCCAGGGAGCTGAAGAGAGGGGAGAAGCCATTTTGGAGAGGCTGGAGCCAGCGAGGGGCAGGGCAGGACTGGCTGTGTAGGGAGCTGGGGAGTCCCAGGCCTGCAGGCAGGTTCCCCCTGAGAACTGGCCTATTGGGACCCGACCACAGATCCCTCAGCTGGGTTTTCCTTCCCCACGGATGATTCCCAATTTGTAGCATTTGCTGGGAAATTTCCCCAGCCAGGCTGGGTTCACCTCCAGCTCCCTAGGGGAGACCAGTCCCACACGGTCACCGCTGCTAGTCCAGGGCTGCTGCGTGCTGAGTGTGTGACTGGAGGCTGGGCAAGAAGCTACAGTTTGGATGTGGGGGTAGTTGTATAACCTACACCTTGAGCCCTGTGCCCCTTTGTGATGAGCAGTAATCCTGGGACCAACGCAGCCTGATTCCTGCCTGAGGAGGATCCCTGCCAGCAGACAGCAGCCCCTGTGCAGTGACTGAGGAGTCCTGGTCATCTTCAAACCTGAACGTCATTCATGGAGCTCCTGAGTGCCCAGCTTTTAGTTAGTTAGTCAGGGAATTTGTTTTGGGACCCCCTACTCCCTGAACTGTGTCCTCAAGCCAGGGAGCGAGTAAGGGTTTGAGGATTTTAGAACCTGCTGCTTATTACACCCCTGGAGGGATTTACCAGCTCCTCCCACTTGTGGGTCCTTTGGGCTGTACTGAACCCAGTCAGCCACACTGCTGAACCACTGCAGACAATTTTACAGGTTATCAAGGGCCCCAGCAAAGTAGGCGTACCAACAAGACACTAATTTTACACTTCTTACATCAAGTCATGGGTATTTTCAGTGTGGGCACTGGTGACCCTAAAAACAGTGTTTCATCCTGTTATATAGTATTTGTTGGCTGTTTAATATAATTATTGTGTTGAATATATTTTTGTGTTGGGTTATTTCTTGGAAGTCTCCAACTATCTGGCAAGTAAGTGAGGATTGCTCTGTAGTTAGAATTTTCCATCCAAGCTGCCCTGGTGACCCTGCCAGGAAGGAGCAAGGGGGGTGGAGGCAGCACCAAATAATTTCATAACAAAAAAGAAAAAAGATTCACTCTGCTGAGTGGGTGGCGGGATCCAAAAGAACCATCAAAACCTGTAAGCAGATTGCCATTAAAGGAGGTAATCAGGTGGACGGGGCGCTACATAGGGTTAACATACGTCCACATTTTCTCAGAGATGTCAGGCTTTTTGGTTTTTAAATTGCTGTTCGGGATTCCTCCCGGGAAAATACAGATGTATGGTAACCCTATTGGTACAAAAAATACGTACTGTGGCAGGTCCCTTAAATCAGAATTTTTTTTATAGTGAACTGGTTGCTAAGAAATGAAAGCCTTTTTTTTGTTTTTTTTTACACATTTAAAGTCATCCCTGCCAGCCTGCAGAAAATGTTGCAATTGGGCCCCACACTTCCTAAAGCCTGCGTGGGGCGGCGGGGGGGGGAGTCACAGAGCGCTGGGCTCGCGCGGGGGACAGGGGCAGGCTTAGGATGCAGGGAAAGTCGCGGCTGGCTGGGGGTGTGCGGGTTACAGAAGGTCGCGGTGGGTTGGGAGTGACGGGGGGAATCGCGGAGGGCTAGGGGTGCGGGTTAGAGAAAGTCGCAGCGCGTTGGGGGTC
>NC_133786.1:20049609-20057445 GCF_003597395.2 Chelonoidis abingdonii | reverse complement strand
CCTAAGCCAGTACATGGTGCATCGAAGATCATGAACAGGGAACATAACGACTTTGTGGGCCATCATCTTGACATTCCTGGAGTGATTGCAAATTACTATTCAAAGATGTCTTTGTCACTGAAATGAGTGTGTGTCTGGTATTGAATATTTCCGTGTTACACTAATCGAGCATTAGGCGAGAAATTTCTAGTACTTTGCTCCGGACTCTGTAATGGTAACACAACGAGTACTGGGTGAGAGCAGTGTGTGTGATGCAGATTGAATAGCGTATGTCTAATTGTTAGCTTGTAAAATCTTAACCAATAAAAAAGCTGGGCGTATTGCCTTTTACCAGTGATGAGCTGAACCAAATGTTATATGCCCATTTTTAACAATTTAGAGTTATTTAGTATATTTGTGAATAAAATAATTATTCCCGATACCTCTGTTTTATCCTCTATATGAATACAGTCGTTCCCGAATCGTATATGAACACTGACAATTATGTCTGTTCCCCATCGCAGAATTACGCCCTCAGGGCTATCGTGGGGCCGCAATATAAAAAGACCCTCTTGGTCTACTTGATATTCTTAATAGAAAAGCTTCTTCTTTAGAACAAATACTCCAATTCACCTTTAAACTCAGAGGGAACAGAAACGCATACGAGCTTTGGTTCATGTTACAGCAAGAACTGAACGGCTAGCAGAGATAGATCTATGAATAGAGATTCTTCAGAATGCACCTTATCACTCTCATTAATTCTCTAGGGAGATGAATACAGTTTCCCATACACCCATGGTTACTATAACACTTGTTTGAGGAGGAGATATTGATGGAACTAGCTTGATTGTTCTATATTCTTGACTAAGTTAAAGACATGGAATCGAGATGGACGGCTAAAGACACATCTTAAATTCACATTGAAACTGGACAATAAAGTTAAGCAGTGCCAATTTCAACCATTGAAGCCAATGCTTCAGGAATATCTTATCTGAAAAGAATTAGCAAAGACAGTTTAGATTTGCTTATACTTTTGTCTTATAAAACTTTTCTGAAGAGACTTCATAGGTAAAAAATGCTCACTGGTCCGAAATCTTTTTCGCCCATGAGTTCAGTACGCCATGCATTTAAACATCGCTTTTGTTCAATTACACCTCTCATGCTGATTAGCAACACTGCGTTTTTTACTTCGCAGAAAATGTAGTTAACAGCTTGCTTCTTGACACAACGACTTTGGATGTGAAACCATACACTTTTTTTCTGCATCGAAGCTTAAAAAAGAAAATGAGTTATTAGGTTTTAAATGGGTTACTCCAATCATAAATCCATTTTCGCTAAACATAGAAGAGAGGCAGAAAAAGCAAGTAAAGTAAATCTGAAACTTTTAAGGAAGACGAAGCCTAGGGTCCTCTGGAGTCAGAAAGAGCGATGGTTTGTCAACAGGAGGACCCAATCCGAACTCTGAATGACACTCATGTCCTCAGAATTCTGCAGATGATTATCAGCTGACCGCAAAACATAAATAATAAAAATGACTGGAGACTGGGGAAAAGGGGAAAGAAGTTGTGATTGGCCAATATGCTTGCTAGCGTTAGTCAGATCCATAAGATCTGAAAGCTTACAACTCCGCAACCATGACAGACATAAATAGAATTAACACCAGATATTCTGCTCAGACTGTGGTATTATGAACTGAATCTCAAGAAAAAGGTATAAGAGAAAGCGAGGCACATGAGACTCTGCAGCCCAGGCTTATTCTCGCGAGTACTGACTACAAAATGTCTTGTCAAACAATTACACCTGCTTTCGTGTCAGACATCACACAAGATCGGACCTGTAGTCCTGTCCTGATAATCATTTGCCATCGAGGACACAAGGGGAGAAATCAAACGACAAGAGAGTTATTTTCTACTGTATCTGCTGTTGTGATCGCAAAGAGATGCATCAGAGCTAGGATCATTGGTAGAGGAAAGGCCTCTCAATTTAAAATAGAATTGTCACCCGCAGATTTCAATTTTAGATGCATACCTTCCGGGCAGAACTCTTTTTGGCAAGTAATAGCTTGAAATAATTAGGCAACACTAGTTTTCCTACTGAAAAGACCATCTCCAGAGAATTTTACAGCACAGAACGTTTTCCTTAATAGAGCTGTCACAGTCTGCCCGCATCATCTCATGGCGCAGAAAGCTGCAGGCGAAAAATGCCAATGTCATACACCTCTCACCACACAATTACACAGTAAAGATTTGAAACCCCTTGTAAAACAACCCAAGACAACCTAATAGGTGGTAGAAAAAAAAATATAATACAATATAATTGGGCAAAACTGCATTGCTGGATGCCTATTAGAATTCAGCATTACCACACTGTGAAAGGCATTTCAACTCACAGGCTGAAAGGTGAAGAGAGGAAAACTTCAGTAATTGAACTGGCAAAACACTAGCTTCGTTAGACTAGCAGGCCAAATAATATAATTCAAATCCTGATGAGCAAGGGATGATTGATATCGGATGTCATACGAAACTGGTACAATATGAAAGAAAAAATTGAATTGGTAGATTTATTTGCTATTATATTGTATTTTATTTAATATACTGATGAAGGAGTAAGGTCTATGAACAAACATACGTGAGAAATCTAGACAAATTATAAGAAAAAAGATACAAAACAAGAACACAGATGTTTAGTGCACAGGTTTAATATATAAAATTTCATTCACATCTGGGTTATCAGTAAGAGCACCTCCTTCACCGGTAACTTGCATCTCTGGGGATGAAAATCACAACAAGTTGGTAATCGGTGGTTTGCACTTTCATTCTTGTGCGCCTTCTCAGATTCGTTGCAGTTCTATAACTGTTACGGAGAAGATACAGCTTGGGAAGCAGATCGAATTGCAGCAAACAGGAGTAAGAGACCCCCAGGCTGCTGCAACTAGTTGAAGCCCGCTGCCTCATGACTGAGTATCACACACAGCCCTGCAGCCCCCAAGTCCAACCATCCTCCTCTCTTGTTATCTCTAGTAGTGTATCGCCTCCCAAATCTGGACCCGCCTGCGAATGACCATCCAACCACCACCTGTGCTAATGTGACCGATGCCCTGGTGGTAATCGCCATGACCGACCGATACTCGACCATGCCCGCCTACAGCTTGGTGGATGCTGGTTAGACAGGCTAAAGAAAAAAAGCAGAACAAACACCCCTAGACGCACCAAAGCAAGAGAGCATTCCTCCCACTGGGCTAATGAGCCCTTATCCCGAACTAAGGCCCCCATCCCGGACTTCTTGCGCCCCATTCAATCCACTGTTGCCCTGCCCTATGACCCCCCATCCGTTAGATGTGTGCGCCCTCCCGCACATAAGACAACCCAAACTGCCGCCCTGCGCTCGCTCCACGACCAACTTCCACACTACCATCCGCACTTATCATGCTGCTGAGGCTGGCTTGCAGGATCAGCACTCGGTAGCCACCGGGGCCGACCTAGGCCGCCGGAGTACGCGCGCCTGGACCAGCATTCCGTACGCAGGCCCGAGCTGGGCCGGAGCGCAGGGGCCGTGACCAGCTGTGCTGGAGCCGTGACCCAAGCACGCGCACTGCGGGTCGCGCAGACCGGGCTGGAGTCACTAACCGTATGGGGACGGAGCGGGGCCCAGCACCATGTGTGCGAGCCAAGTACCCAGCACCGGCGCCGCGGGGGCTGGAGCCTCCGGGCCGAGACCAGCACCAGCGCCACGGGGGCCAGGCCGGAGCCGCAGGACCGAAGCTGGGGGTGCTCGGTGGGGGCAGGGACAGGATGGGGAAGAGAGCTTGGGCCGGAGCTTTTGTTTTAAATAAAGGAAGCCTTTATAGAACAGGTTGTCCTGGAACAACCGGTTCTAAAAGGCCTGCTAAATTTAACAACCAGTTCCTGCGAACCAGCTCAAGCTCACCACTGCCTTTTTCCCTAATAAAGATCCTGTGTGCTTCTTATAAGCATAACCCAGTAAGGGTGGGATAATGGAAGAAACCGAGGAAGGGAGGCATTCTGGGAAGTACATTTTCAACACCCAAGTGGGTCTTTGCAAACTTGTGATTAAAAATACTTAAATACATCCTATTGACATCTCCAGCTGCACCCACTAGCACATAGGGCAGCAAGTTCTGCAAACAAAGGTAAGAGACTACAATTCCTCAGCTCCATCAAGGCACACAGCACTAGAAGCACATGAGAGAAGCAGCAGCAGCTTTAAGTCCTTGTACACCCCCGCCCCCCACAGTAGATCTGCACAGAGAGCTATAGCCATCTATGTCTCAATCACCCCTGGACACGTACAGGTGAACATGTCTATGAAGGGAGGCTGTAGACCAACAGGCAAAGAGAAAGAGCATGTTGGCCAACACCTTAGAGAGAAGTCATAAAGGAAGAACAAACTCAACACCTGTAGTCACCTTCCTGATTCCAGACCTCTGCTCAGGAGTATGTGCTCCCCCCTGCCCTGGGAGATCAGAAACTCCCAAGATGGGGAAATTCTCCCCCTGCACCCAGAATGAGCAGGAAACATTTTATTAGAAACCAAGCTGCAGCTAGATGAAAGCAGGAGTCTGTACTCAGCCTTTACCACACATTTATTTTAGAGGCCAGTCAGGGTAATGCACCAGTGTCCCCTGGAGTGGCAGTGACACCCAGTGGTCAGTCAGGATAATGAACAGACTATTTCCTCAGGAGCAGCCGTGACAAATGGTGGTCAGTCAGGATAATGCCCCAAGTGCATCTGTCCTGGAGCAGTAGTGACACCGCTGGCTAGTCAGAGGTAATGCATGGACTGTCTCTTCCATGGAGCAGCAGTAACACCCAGTGGCAACTCAAAGTAATGGACAGTGTTTCTCGGCCATGTCTACACGACGCCTTAAATTCGAATTAAACGGCTTTAATTCGAATTTATGGTGCGCCCGTCCACACGACGCAGCCCTCTAATTCGAATTAAAGGGCTATTTAAATCGATTTTAGTACTCCTTCTAAACCACAGGAGTAACCCTAAAATCGATTTTACTAATTCGAATTTAGTGCAGTGTGGACGGAAATGCGAAGTTAATGGCCTCCAGGAGCTATCCCACAGATCACCCCTGACCACTTCTGGATAGCACTCAAAACTCCTATGTCACGGCCAGTAAACAGGAAAAGACCTGTGAGGTTTGAATCAATTTCTGGTTGTCCACCGTGGGGCTCTTTTGAGCAGTAGTTATCATCGCTGCATCCTTAAAAATGCAGTCTCCTGGAGAACAGAAAAAGGGCTCGCATGGACCGACAGAAGAGCTTTTGGATCTCATTGCTATCTGGGTGAGGATTCAGTGCTAACAGAAACTCCGTTCGTCAAACGGAATGAGAAGTATTTGAAAAGAATTTCAAAGTACTGGATATGCAAGGATACACGCAAGACCTCTTGTCAAATGCAGGATTAAGTCAAAGGAACTGAGAAGGCATACCAGAAACCAGAGAGGGAAAAGGGAGATCTGAGTTGCTCCTCAAACAATGCAGGTTCTTGCGAGCTACAGTGCAATGTTTGGGGCTTGGCTACCAGTCACCCTCCTTGATCGTGGATTCAGAATGACTGGTTCCAGTTTTCAACTCATGGCTGAGATTTGCAGAGGGGGTAAGATCAGGAAGAGGTACATGGGGAACATTGCATGATAGACACAGCTCTCAATTACCACAGCAGGCCAGGGAGTTGTTTCTGCCACGCAAGATTTAAACCTTTGCAGCAGGCTAATGAACACTATCACAGAAGTGAGCATGAAGGGACACGGGTGAGTAAATGTTTAAATCAGTCCTATTTAAAAAGTAGCGTTTTTAATATCAGTTTTAAAGCATCGCGTTGTCAATTCTTTAGCATTACAGTTACATGAAGTTCCTTAACATGTTGGGAATGCAATGAACAATCCCTCCAAGAAATCTCTGAATTGATATTGCAGGAAATCAAAGAGCCTTTCAGTAAATATTTGGGCAATGCTGCTTAGCTGGTCCTCAATGAAAATGCTTTGCCCCTCCAGCTAATGTGCAGGGATGCCTATTCTATTCCACGGATGTGGCAACGCCTCCAGCCCCAGCTGCCTTGGTGGTTCAGGGCCAGCTGGAAGGGTGGTAGCCGCCATCCTATGATTCCAGTTAGGTTCTTGAAAAGCTATACTTTGCATTTTTGTTATGTATAATTCAGTACTTAATTCAATACTTTTGATACTTTGCACAATATATGGCGATCTCTCATCATAATATAAGATAATTAGCCCCCCCCAATTTTGCTGCTTTTTCCCCACCCGCCTCCCAATGAGTGTATAATAGTTTATTAAAGCCATTACAAACATTACATGTTCCCAGTCCCAGACATCAGAAAAATAAGGGCATGGAACGGTAATATTAGAGGACAAGCCGTGAGTAGGTAAGCTTTATTGGACCACTTCTCTGTGTTAGAGAGACAAGTTTTCCATGAGTTTGAAACAGAGCTCTTCTGAGGCTCAAGCTTGTTTTTCCACCAACAGAAAACTGTCCAATAAAGTGTGTTATACCGTTCACATTTTCTCTTAAATCTGAAGCTGGACATGGCTAATTGTACAGTATAGGCAGACACTTTCCATGATTTTCAATAGGATTGCACCTATGTATGTCAGGGCTGATATGTGGTCCAAAGTCTTGTGCTAATCATTCTATGAACACGGGGGGAAGGGGCGGAGGGGGGGCCGACGCAGAACCCTCACCAAACCACTTATCTCACTGACAGTAGCCGCTGCTCCACTGCCAACTGGACGCCTCCTCATTTGCATCAACAATGCTCACGGGCTCACTGCTCTCGCTCGCGTTCCATCCGATGAGGGGAGTGAACTCGGACGTTTGATTTCTCTTCCCTCGATACTAAACCCGGCTCAAAGAGGAAAAACAAATAAGTTACTATCTCAGCGGGCAGCGTCGCGTAGGCTCTTCTTTTCGCCTCTCCGCCCTGAACCCACACTCCCATTTCCCTTTTAGCACGCCGCCTAAAATGCACCCCTTGCAACGGCACCCCAAATAATCACTCTGCACACCAGACTCTGCTCCCTCCCCAGCCGTAATCTCACAGAGCCCCGTACCCAACGAGAAAGCACACGGCCTGCGAGCAATATTACAGCGAGCACAGACGAGGAATTCATAGCGCTGACCGCTTACTCACACCCAGTTGTGCGGGACTCACAAAGCTGAGGACTGCTCATGTCTGCTTACAAGGACGGCCAGTCTGCTCATGTCCACCTCTCCCAGCTTCTCCTCGAGACAGGGCTCCTGGAAAATTCCTCTGGAAGCGCAGCTGCAAAAGCCAACGTGAGCCATCACTACACAAACCTCTACTGGTGCTTCAAATCCTGCCCTCGCCCTGGCCTCCCTCGCCAATTCCAGCTACTTCGGCCCCACTCGATGAACGGAGACCGACTTAATACCGACAGCCACAGCCCTGCATGATTTTCGTCCCCGCCTACTTCTCCATGGCTCCCGAGACATAGCCCGCGGGGATGCACACGTAACACGCCTGCCCGTGTGCTACGAAGGGAGACACGACGAGGAAAGGCAAGGACAGACAGAGAGATAGAGGCTGTGTGTTGGCCAACGTACTAGAAAAGAGAGAGAGAGAAAGAAAAAACATGGGAGGAAAGCAAGCAACTCACCACGTGCAGTCATCCTCCTCGATGCAACTTTCTCCCGCGGAGGAGACACCGTTTCTGACCAGAGAAACGAGCAATCTCCGGAAACGGGGACCTTTTCTCCCTCGTAAGCACAGCTAGTCAAGAACCATTTCTTACAAACCGAGCCTTATCTTATTGGGCTTCCCTACCTGGACTCAGGTGGGGCGTGAGCAGAG
>NC_133786.1:20044064-20047456 GCF_003597395.2 Chelonoidis abingdonii | reverse complement strand
TATCGATATAAAGAGCGTTGTAGTGTGGACGGGTACAGCGTTAAATCGATTTAACGCTGTTAAAATCGGTTTAACCACGTAGTGTAGACCAGGCCTCAGAAAAAAAAACAGTTAACACCCCATGGCCAGAGCCAGCCTCTTCCAGTGGTGGGGGGATCAGACAGAAAATTGTGGCAACTGTATCCCCCCTTGCCATGAGACTCTGCTCCTCCCCATGGCTCCACCCCCTCCTCAATGAACTGCCAGCTCTGCCTCCTCTCCAAGGCCCTAGCCCATGGCTACGTCAGAGGCCAGAAGCCAGAGTTGGGCTGGGTGAAGCAGTTGTTGCACTAGCTGATGTCAGAGTGCAGACAGCCGCAGAACTTCCCTATCTTGTCCTCCTGCTGCTTAGGACCCCGGGGCTGTGGCAGTTCCTCAACTCACTGCCCCACTTCAGCCACTCACAGCCCATGAAAGCCACCCAGGGCCTGGCTGTGGGGCCAGCACAGCCCTCAGGGAGCAGAGGCCAGGCCAGAGCACATCAGTCCAGGATGCTGTGCTGAGACCTAGACCCTCACCCTGCCCTGACGTGGTGCATCCTGGTGAGCGGAAACACATGCCAAGGTCTTCTCTGGGGCCCCCACTCACATCCTCTGAAGCAAGCCAGAGTTGGTAGGGAAGAAGACTAGAGTGGTGCGGCCAGGAAAGCTCACACAAGAGATGTACAAGGAAGAGAGTGTACATAAAGAGAGCATCTCTGGTTACAGGCACGTTGCTCTCCACAAAGTTACCATACTTCACGAAGACTCTGTAGCACTGGACAACTCCTTGAGAGGACACACAAAGGGCTCCCCCAAGCATATCATGCCCCAGATAGATGAAAGAAGAACAAACTCAGCACCTGCAATCACCTTCCTGGTTCCAGGCCTCTGCTCAGGAGGACATGCTCCCCCCACCCTGGGAGATCAACTACTTCCAAAATGGGGAAGTTCTCCCCCTGCACCCACTATGAGCAGGAAACCTATTAGAAACCAAACCACAGCTAGAGTGAGCAGGAGTCTGTACTCAGCCTTAAGGTGCCACACGACTCTTTGCTGCTTTTGTCTCTTCCATGGAGCAGCGGTGACACCCAGTGGCAACTCAAAGTAACGCACAGTGTTTCTCAGAAAAAACAGTTAACACTCCGTGGCCAGAGCCAGCCTCTTCTGGAGGGGGGTGGGGTCAGACAAAATTGTGGCAGCTGCAACCCCCCTTGCCATGAGACTGCTCCTCCTCATGGCTCCACCCCATCCTCCTCCTCAGTGAAGTGCCAGCCCTCTACCTCCCCTCGAAGGCTCTGGCCCACGGCCATGTCAGAGGCCAGAAGCCAGAGTTGGGCAGGGTGAAGCAGTTGTTGCACTAGCTGATGTTGGAGTGCAGGCAGCCGCAGATCTTCCCTATCTTGTCCTCCTGCTGCTTGGGATCCTGGGGCTGTGGCAGCTCCTCAGCTCCCTGCCACACTTCTATCACTCACAGCCCATAAGAGCCTCCCTGGTGCAGGGACCAGCTACAGGGCCAGCACAACCCTTGGGGAGCAGGACTCAGGAGCCCAGGCCACTGTGCTGAGCCTTGGACCCTTCCCTGCCCTAATGTGGTGCATCCTGGTGGTCGGAAACACATGCCAAGCGCTACTCTCCATCCCCACTGCTCACATCCTCTGAAGCAAGCTAGAATTGGTAGGGAGGAGGACTAGAGTGGTGTGACCAGGGAAGCTCACTCAGTGATGTAGAAGGAAGAGAGTTGAGGACTAAGTATCTCTGGTTACAGGCAAGTTGCTCTCCACATAATTACCGTACTTCAGTAAGACTCCATAGCACCAGACAAGTCCTTGAGAGGGTACAAACGACTCCCCCAAGCTTATTGTGCCTCACATTGATGCAAAGGCCTTATCTCAGACACTCACCTCATACTGACAAGAGTTCTTGCAGTCCTCCCTCAATACTTAAGCAAATTTCTATTTGTTGTGACTCCACAGATCACTGTCTGGTTTCCATCTCCCTGGATGGTCTCAGGGTGGCTGCTCCTTTTGGTCTCTGCCGCATGTGGGTCATTCTTTCCTCTACCCAAAATCAGTAGTAACTGAAGAAAGAGAAAACACTTGTAAGTTAGGCAAGCACTGGTGCCAAGAAGACTTACACACACAGTCATCTGGCTGCTCCTCATTGGACCCCCTTCCCTATACCTCTCCAGCCTACCCAGAGCCTAAAATGCTCATCACTCATAAGGAATTATAACCAACCAGGTCCCTCCACACCCTCAGTCCACAACACACAGGCCTGCCTAGGATACTCTGGTTCTCTGAAGAAAGAACGGTTGAGTATGGAACTGAAGAACAATGTGATCTCCAGTGACTCTCACCAGATGACATGGAAGGACATACCAGAAACTACAGAGCATCTCTACTTGCATGCAGGTCGCCTGCCTTCACATTTAGTTATGGGGATGTGGGGGACACTTCCACACAATTACCAGCCAATGACACTTCTACTATCTCCCGTTAGTGGATATGGGCAGGTGTAGAAACCTGTGGGGGATGCAGACTTGGGTGTCAATAGCTCTGTGCCTAGATGGGTCATGTTAGGTATCGATTTACAGTTGGAGAGGCATGAAAATAAGTGACTTGTTGCTGTTGTCTCTAGTCTACTGGATGTGATCTAGAGCTGATGGGACCTGTCTGCTTCCCTGAAATTACGTATTAAGCACTTGGGTAATCAGAGCCCTCTGAGAGAGCAGTGAGAGGCCATTTACAGGGAGCTGATCTGTGTGGGGGCCCTTGCAGGGGGAGGTGGCAGAGGCCTTGCACCTGTGGTGTAACCAGAGGTGAGCTGGAGCCAGTTCCCACCAGTTCACAGGAACCAGTTAAATTTAGAAGCCCTTTTAGAACCCGTTGTCCCATGAGGGACAACAGGTTTGGAAAGGGCTTTTAAATTTAACAAAAGCTCCATCAGCTCCCTGCTCTTCCCCTGGCCCCGGCTCACCTCCCTCTGCCTCCTCCCCTGAACCCTCCCCCGGCTTCTCCTCTCCCTCCGATTTGTGGGAAGCCTGGGAGGGCTGAGAAGGAAGCAGTGGCTTCCCACAGGTGAGCTGGGGCAGGGGGCATGAGGAGGGCTCCAGGCACTGCACGGCTCCAGCCTGGCCCCTGACCCCGTTCCCAGGCGGCGCAGCTCCAGCCCAGGCCTGACCCCGTCCCCAGCCGGTCCATGTCCCGCCCGGCCCCCAGGCCCGACCCCAATTGGCCAGGCAGCGTGGCTCTGGCCCAGCGCCCCCCACCTCCAGGGAGCATGGTGAGGGGGCAAGGAGCAGGGAGGGGGTGTTGGACAGAGGGCAGGGGAGTTGGATTAGTATCACGGCAGTCAGAGGGCAGGGAACGGGGG
>NC_133786.1:20023010-20044039 GCF_003597395.2 Chelonoidis abingdonii | reverse complement strand
CTATGCATAGGGCACTTGAGCTAGGTTAGCGGTTCCTATTGGTAGGGCTTCCCGCCCTAGTGTTAGGGTTTTATGGGTAGGGCTTCTCGTTCTAGGGTTAGGCTTCCTATGGGTAGGGCGCTTGAGCTAGGGTTCAGGGTTCCTATGTGTAGGGCACTTGAGCTAGGGTTAGGGTTCCTATGTGTAGGGCATTTGGAATTAGGGTTAGGGTTATGTGAGGAGGGCTTTCCGCCCCAGTGTTACGGTTCCTATGTGTAGGGCACTTGGAGCTAGGGTTACTGTTTTCCTATGAGGTAGGGCACTTGGAGCTAGGGTTAGGGTAACTATGGGTAGGGTACTTGGAGCTAGGGTTTAGGGTTCCTATGGGTAGGGCATTGGATTAGGGTTAGGGTTAATGTGAGGAGGCTTTCCGCCTAGTATTACGGTTCCTATGGGTAGGGCACATGGAGCTAGGGGTTAGGGTTCCTATAGGTTGGGCTTCCCGCCCCAGGGTTAGGGTTTCTATGGGTAGGGTTTCCTGCCCTCGGGTTAGGGTTTCCTATGGGTAGGGCACTAGGATCTAGGGTAGGGTTCCTGTGGGTAGGGCACTTGGAGCTAGGGTTAGGGTTCCTATGTGTAGGCCTTTCCGCTCTAGGGATAGGGTTCCTATGGGTAGAGTTTCTCACCCTAGGATTAGGATTCCTATTGGTAGGCCTTCACATCCTAGGGTTAGGGATCCTATGGGTAGGGCTTCCTCCTCCAGGTCGGTTTCCTATGGTAGTCTATTCTCGCCCTAGGTTAGATATCCTATGAATAAGGCTTCCAATCCTAGGGATAGAGAGACACCGCTGAGGAGACATGGCAACTGTAGAGCTAATCCCCAGAGTGGTCAGGCAGAGGCGCCACTAGCAGTGAGTGCTCCCTGTCTCTGATGGGAACCCTGGGGTACGTCTGGTGCTGTGTCCCCTGAACTTTCACAGGCTGGGCTCCTCTCACAATGCCTTGCTAGCGACCAGCAGCAAGCTCTACAGGAGTTGTGATCACTCAGCACAACATGCATGTGGAGCCCACGCCCAGCTAGATTGCATGACTCCCCAAGAAAGGAACACTTGCCAGACCCTCCCCCCTAGTTCCCTAGCACTGTACCCCAGAAATATACCATCTTGCCCAGTTCAAGATGGGCAGTGCAAAATGTATTAATTGGTTGATTTTAAGTGATAGGCAGAAAGGAGGCGAAGGGGTGGGGACTGGCAGGGGGGAGATGAGCAGCAGTGGCGGGAGGCGGGCTGAGGAGATGAGCTACGTTCTACTAGATCTGGGTCTGGTTCCCATCCCCTCCAAGGGTTGCAGCTGTCTGGAGGTGCTGCCTTCCACACCTTCCTCAGTCACACCTTGTTCATTCAACAGGGCAATTGATTAACAAGGTGAGGGGGCAGATCTTATTCTACTTTTAGCAGAAAGACATTTTTCTTGTACCTTATTATACTACCTTAGGGCCTGGTATAACATTACCCAAGGTTCAAATACCGCTGGTGGGGCGGGGTGGGCTGGGGTAGGAGGGTTGATTGCTGGGGGTGGGGGGGATGTTTCACAGGTTGGGCGGTGCTGAATGTGTGTGTTTGGGGGCAGAGCTGGAGCACAGGGGGGTTTGCGGGCCAGGGGAGTTTGGCCCTCAGCTGTTTTCTTTGGAGTAATATGGCCCTTGCTGCTTGACAAGTGTGCAGGCCTGTATAAGATCATGATTATATGATAATGAGAAATATGGGGTTACAGTATGCTCCCAAGATATAGAATGTCTCACGTCACAGGCTGAAAAATATTGAATTAAAAAGCTTGCTAATATGTAACTAAAAAATATTTCACTTCAGACAAGAATTAAACATTTTATCTAGGAAGAGGACTGAACTGGTCATTGCAGAGCTACATTTACTGTTTACCTTGCACCATGTAATTTGCTTGTTACTATTAGGTTCATCCCTGGGGATGGTTATATGTGGAAGTGCATTACCCCATGTAGGATCAGACCTGCAGCCTGGAAAAATTAAGGTACAAAGTGAGACAAATTTAGCTTTTCTCTCCAGGTGGGGAGGCAAATAAGATTGAGGAGGTCATAGAACCTGGGGAAAATAAGGAAGGACAGGTTCCTGGGATAAGCTCCCACCAGAACTCCCTTCCCCAGGGACTAATTCAGTTAAATGGGGCTCAGGCAGGGCAGATGCCTGAGAAGCTGTAGCAGGAGTAAGGAGTAGCTGCGGCAGTGATGACCTGCCAAAAATATTAACCAGAAGTTCCTCCTCTTCACCCCACGAGGGGTCGTTCCCCTCCCCGTGCTCCTGCCCCATCCAACCCCTTACATTGCTTGACAGCCCCCGGGACCCCTGCCCTATCCACCCCCCTTCCCTGTCCCCTGCCTGCCCCTGCCACCACCCATCCAACCCCTCCTCTCATTCCTTATGGGCCCCCAGGATGCTGCCCCATCCGACCACCCCTTCTCTCTGACCCTGCTGCCCCTGGAATCCTATCCCTGACTACCTCCCACCGCCCCATCCAACCCCTGCTCCTTTCCCTGGACTGCCCCCCCAGACCCTTGCCCCATATATCCTGTCAGGGGACAGGGAAGGGGGGTGGATGGGGCAGGGGTCCCGGAGGGGCTGTCAAGCAATGTGGGGGGGTTGGATGGGGCAGGAGTCACGGGGGGAATGACCCCCTCGTGGGGTGAAGAGGAGGGAACTTGTTAATATTTTGGCAGGTCATCACTGCTGCAGCTACTTCCTTACTCCTGCTACAGCTTCTCAGGCATCTGCCCTGCCTGAGCCCCATTTAATGGAAGTTAGTCCCTGGGGAAGGGAGCTCTGGTGGGAGCTTATCCCAGGAACCTGTCCCATCCCTTATTTTCCCCAGGTCTCATGACCTCCTCAATTCTTATTTGCCCTCCCCAGCTGCAGAGAAAAGCTAAATTTGTCTCACTTGTACCTTAATTTTTCCAGCTGCAGGTCTGATCCTACATGGGGTAATGGCACTTCCACATATAACCATCCCCAGGGATGAACCTAATAGTAACAAAGCAATTACATGGTGCAAGGTAAACAGTAAATGTAGCTCTGCAATGACCAGCTTCAGTCCTCTTCCTAGATAAAAATATTTAATCTTGTCTGAAGTGAAAATATTTTTTAGTTACATATTAGACAAGCTTTTTAATTCACATATTTTCAGTCTGTGACAGTGAGACATTCTATACCTTGGGGAGCATACTGTAACCCCCATATTTCTCATTATCATATAATCATGATCTTATACAGGCCTGCACAATTTGTCAAGCAGCGAGGGCCATATTACTCCAAAGAGAACAGCTAAGGGCCAAACTCCCCCTGGCCCCACCAAACCCCCCTGTGCTGCCCGGCCCCACCTCCAAACACACACACCCCAGCACCGCCCAGCTTGTGAAAACATCCCCCCGCAGCTGCCCAACCCTCCCCCCCCCAGCAACCAACGCTCATTCCCCCAGCCCCGCCCTGCCCAAACAGCAGTATTCAACATTGGTACTGTTATACCAGGCCCCTAAGGTAGTATAATTAAGGTACAAGGAAAATGTCTTTCTGCTAAAAGTAGAATAAGATCTTCCCCCCACCTTATAATCAATTGCCCTGTTGAATGAACGAGGTGTAACTGAGGAAGGTGTGGAAGGCAGCACCTCCAGACAGCTGCAACCCTTAGAGAGGGGATGGGAACCAGACCAGATCAGTAGAAGGTAGCTCGTCTCCTCACCCCACCTCCCGCCACTGCTGCTCATCTGCCCCCCTGCCAGTGCCCGCCCCTTCACCTCCTCAGCCCCCCTTCCCCGCTGCCCGCTCACCTGCCCACCTCTCCAGCCCCCCCACTCCACCTCCCCTGCCACTGCCCGCCTGTCTCCTCAGCCCTCCCTCCCCCATCACTGCCCACCCACCTCCTCAGCTCCCCCTGCTGCCAGCTCACCTGCCCCCCCCACAGCTCACCTGCCCTCCCACCACTGCCTGCCCACCTCCTCAGCCCTCCTCCCCCCCAGCTCACCTGCCGCCCCACCGCCAATGCCTGTCCACTCTCCTGCTCAGGCCCCTACTCCCCTGGCTCACATACTCACCCTCTGCCATTGCCCGCCCACTCACCTCCTCAGCCTCCCACTCCCCTGGCCAGCGATGAGCTGCCAAAATCTTACCAACCCGTTCCCTCCTCACCCCACAAGGGGGTCATGGCCTGCCCCCGCAACTCCTGCCCCATCCAACCCCCCATGTCCCTTGACACCCTCCCAGGACTCCTGCCCCATCCAACCCCTCCTATCATTCCTGATGGCCACCCAGGACCCCTGCACCATCCAACCACCCCTTCTCCCTGTCCCCTGACTGCCCCTGGAACGCCTACCCCTGACTGACCCCCAACACCCCCCCCTTCCTGACAGCCCCTTTGGAACCCTTGCCCCCATTCAACCCCCCATTCCCCTCCCTCTGATTGTCCTGACCCCTATCCACCTCCCCTACCCCTATCCAACCCCTCCCTTCCCACTCCCTTACTGCACTGCCTGGAGCTGACCTGGCAGCGCTACAGCCACGCCACTTGGCTGGAGCTGGGCCACACCACCATGCAATGCCTGGAGCACTGAGTCAGGCCAAGCTTTCAGCCCCCCCCGCAAATCAGCTGTTCACACAGGAAGCCTGGGAGGGCTGAGAAGCAAGCGGTAGCTTTGCTGTCAGGCCCACTGAGGCAGAGGTGAGCTGGGGTGGGGAGCGGTTCCCCTGTGCATCCTCCCCAGATTACCTGCTGAAGCACAGGCATCTCCACCTCCCTGGGCCTCAGTGCAAAGCTGGCCCACCGCTTCTCTGCCCTCCCAGGCTTCCCACACAAACAGCTGATTCACGAGAAGCGGGGTGGAGCATTCAGGGGAGGCAGCGGAACAGAGGAGAGCTGGGGCGAGCTGCGAGCTCACCTTCCCCCCCTACTTCCTCAGGCCCCATCCCTCACCCACCTGCTCACCTGCCCCCCTCGCTTGCCTCCTCAGCCCCCCTCCCTCATCCACCACTTGCCTCCTCACCCTCCACCCCAGCGGGCCACACAGCAACCCCACGCAGGCTGCATGTTGTGCAGGCCTGATCTTACATACAAAGCATACCTTGTAAGGTATCAGGGGAAAGGTTACAATCGACTGGAAATCAGTTCTCTATCCATATATGTTTATCATTAATGCATATGAAGTTACGAGAATCATGTTGTATGGTGGTCACTAAAACATGCTGTAAGTTGGGGAAATCAACCAGATTGTAGCTCCCCAGAGGCAACAGCAAGGAAAGTAACCAACACCCATGTGGGACGTCAAACAACCCATCAACAGCCATTGCCCAGCAAGGGAGCTACAATGTAATGACTCACCTGCATGAGGCCACACCAGAGGAATCGCTCAACCTTGCTTGGAGAGACTCAGTAGTGCTACGCAGACATGCCTGGACTTGTGCTGGGGATAGAAAACAGAGTGGACACATTATGGGCCCTTCTTCTACCCTAACCTGTGCTGCAAGCAACCAAGACACCGAGAAGATGACAAGACTCCAACACAGGAGATTGGCCCAGGTTTAGGTACATACCTGTATATTAAGGACGGCAGTATCCAGTGCGGGGAGACAAACTGCTTAATCTAGTTGCTGCCAGGTCAAATAGGGTTGAGAGTTTAGACTGCATACTTATATTTTATTTCTTTTAGTAACTAACTCTGACTTTCTGCCTATCACTTAAAATCTACCTTTTATAGTCAAATTTGTTTGTTTATATTTACCAGTGAGTTTGTACAAAGTGTGGGGCAAATCTGCTGAGGTTTGCGAAGTTTGGTGTAGGTCCACTTTCCATTGTTGAAGTAGTGAACCAATTAATAAATTTGCACTGCCCATCTTGAGCAGGGCAAGATGGTATATTTCTGGGGTACAGTGCTGGGAACTAGGGGGGAGGGGTCTGGCTAGTGCCTTTCTCTGGGGGCAGTCATGCAATCTAGCTGGGCGTGGGGCTCCACATGCAGTTGTGCTTAGTGATCCTGTAGAGCTTGCTGCTAGTCACTAGCAAGGTATTGTGAGAGGCAGCCCAGGCTGGTGAGAGTTCAGGGAGCACAGCCCTAGACTGTACCCTAGGGGTTCCCATCACAGACAGGGAATACTCACTGCTAGTGGCGCCTCTGCCTGGCCATTCTGGGGATTAGCTGTACAGTTGCCATGTCCTCCTCAGCTGGTGTCTCTCTCACCTTGGGGACCTGTCTCACTCCAGGAACTGCAGCTGCCTCTTCATGACCAGGCCCTCCAGGCAGGTCATCATCCATGTTTTCCCCTTCCAGGGTTACCCAAATTCCTTCTATGCAAACAGTCTCAGGCAGTGATCTCCTGTACTGCCATGATGGTGCCACTTCTCCAGCAGACAATAGGGGAACCTGGGTCTACCCTCTAGTCAAGGTTCCAGTCCAGGGACCCTCAACCCAGCAGTTCTGGGCTTTACTCTGCCAGTCCTCACTTCTCTTTCCCTAAACTGCTTTCTACAATTCTTGCTCCCCACCCTGGGAGCACCAGTTCCAAGCCCTCCTCCCTAGTAATGACTCTTACTCAGTAGCAGCCTCCCACCATTCCTCCCTCTTCCCAAGGAATCAGCCTGTGTGGGTTGCCAGCTTTATAGGCCCTGCCCAGCTAAGCCTGCTTGGAATCAATTCCCTGCTCCCTGGCTGTTCCTCCAGCTGCAGCCTGTGGAGTTAATAGACCTGGCAAGTCACCTAAAACCCTTCCAGTCCTGGGTAGGGTGGACATCCCACCACAAAGCTCCCCATTGGATGCCAGTTAAATATAGGATAATTACTGTTTGAGATTTACAAACATTAAAGAGCTTTGGTTATTGCTTGAAAACAAGTTAAATTTGACATGCATTTTATAAACAATTAATAACTTGGATCTTCCCGTCAAGTTTTATTAATTGAGGCATGAATAATTAACAATCAAAGCCAGCATCTTCACTTTCTACATTATCCTGAATAATGAGGATTTTTCACTGCCTATTTATATATTCACGATGAAACAAGTGATTCCATGTTCTTATAGAGCAGTTGTAAGCTTTGCCACACGAATAAGGCTATTGAAAAAAAAAAAGCAAACAGCATGAGGCAGTGAAGTAGTTACCTACTCCGTAAAACCTCCATCTCATACACAACCTACTAGTAAATAGCTAGTGTAAAAGATCCCGTTTCCTAATTTGTAATATGTGGATGACAACATACTTTCCTTTGAATCTGTGAATGAAAAGCCCTCCACAGGGGCCGCCATGTTGATTGTGCTAGCACATGACCCCAATTACCACACACACACCTTTGAAGGCTAGCTGCCTTGGTGCAGTTAGAGGCACTGAATATGAATTAAGAGTTACTAGAAAACTTGATTCTGCTGTAGACTTTCTGTTCAGTGATTCCAAAAAGCTCTGATCTTCATAGGCAGAAATTTGTCCTTTACATGACTAGCCCTGTAAAGGTTTTGGCCCTTGCTCAGTCAAACAATGGTGCACTCAAGCAGGGCTGCACACTCATGCAGTTAGCAGGTATTTCCAGGCCTAGGACTTTCCCCAGCACCTGTGGAATGGGCAGAGGCGGCACCAACTCCCAGGATACACCCAAGCTGGCAGCCATAGAGGTGACCGGATGTCCTCACGTGTTGCTCTCAGTATTGGGTTTACTACACCGTCAATGGCGCCATTGCACTGGGCCCACACTTGGAAGGGATCCATGACAACACAAGCCCCAGCGTCTTGGCAGAAGATCCTTCTCCCAGGCCAGAGGCAGGGCCTGGCCTGGCTGCTTCTAATGCAGACAGAGACTTGGCCAGTGGGGAGAGAGATGGGGTTGGCACCACCATGTTGTGCAACGGACACTTGACAGAATTACAGTACTTATTGACGGAGATGGGGGGGGTTATGTCATTCAGTCATTCAACATTTCTTGACAAATTACCACAGGCCACAAAATGTTTACCATTGACATGTTGCTGATCCCTGGAGAGAGAGAGAGAGAGACCAAGCCCTTGGGACTCCTCCCCTCACACAGCTCCTTGGGATCCGCCAGCCCAGTTCCACAGAGACCTATTGTCCCCAGCCCAGCTGAGGGGCCACTGCCACAAGGGGGGGCGGGTCAGAGTTACACACAGGGCAGTGCCACAGCTGGCCACCAGAAGTCACTGCCTAAATGGTGTGGGGGAGACATACACACAGGTCATTCCCTGCCCCAATCTGTCCACCTGGGGTCACTCCCCCAAGGGGGGGAACCCAGCCCACTGCCCAAACCTTAACCCTAACCCTTCCTATATTTTTATTGTGATGTTGTATTTACCATATTTAATACAGTATTAAAAATAAATCCTCTGGAAATTATTTATGAACCTGACTTCACTGGTGCCTGAATTGCTGGTTGTCACAAATGGCTACCTTTGAACCAGGGGAGGGGCAGACAACTGTTCCTCCTGTCAGTTTGTTACTCCTATGAAATCTCTTTAAAATTTGGACACAAGTAAAACAAGATCTTGCTAATTTAGAACACATACGTATTAAATTAGAAAAATCTCATTTTATGAGTGTCCCAATTTAAAATAAAAGATTTCACAAAACTCTGACACTGTCCAACCCATCTATCACAACTCCCTACCCCTAGACCCAGGAATGGGAAATTGTGGGTGTAGCAAATGTGGCAGGACAGCCAAAAAAAAAAAAGAATTAGGTGTCAGTAACTCTTAGTAGTAGGATATTGGGACATTGACCAGTTTGTGCTGTTACAACCCCAGCCCAGCTTTGTCCACCCCATTGAGCCAGTTTTGTGCCCCGCAGGTAGTCACTATGGCATAATGGTGCTATGGTGCTACAGAGAAAATGATGGCACATTTCCCACTACAGAGACACCAGGGTCCCCACCTGTTTGGGTCACTGGCTGCCTGGCTCAGCTGTGCCTTGGACTGCAGCTCCAGCTAGAGGTAGGTAGGGGCAGGTAGGGTTTGTTAGCCTCTGTCCTTAGTACACTGTTCTGGGTACAGGATTTGAGCAGCTCTGAAAGACCACCCCGGCCAGAGACTTGCTGCCCAAGGAAGGTGAGACCTGTGGCAGGCTTTGGAGCAGGTGGTTCAGCAGCCAAGACTGCATGCTTGTACGTCTCTGAGCAGCAGGTTGCACACTGCATGTAGCACCAGTGTAGTGGTGCGGGGGCAGGTTCTGCTGAGTGGATGGTGCAGGAAACAGGGGGCTGGAGGTGACAGGGCCAGCAGCCATGAGCTGAACCCACCAACCTAGCAGCCTTTGACATCACCATCCATCCCTTCAGCCCTATCAAACCCTTCAGTCAACCATGCATCCCCCTGTATGCTATATACATCGCTCCATCCATCCACATGCCTTACACGCTCATCTCCATCTGCATCCGTCTCTCTGATTGTCCATGTTCTGCTCAGTACAATGAGACCTGGACCTTGAATGAGGCTTTTGGGTGCTGCAGTAATGGAGCTGGGGGTGATAGTATGGGTCTGGGCATCTCTAGTACCAGCTCCACTTCATCTAAGCCCAAACTCTCTACAAAGATGGGGGGTGGAAGGAACAGCCCCCTGAACCTGGCCGGCAGTACACATTCTTCGCAGTACAGCAGAAACCATGCCCACGCTCAGCCCCATGAGAGATCGAGGGGGCACAGGAGAAGAGGGTGCATGCCATGAGCATGACAAGTGATGTGGACTCTCACTCAGAGGAGATGGATCCTACCTGCAGCATGGGAGACCACAGGGTCCTTACCCATTACTTGGCTCTGTTGCAGGCTCTCCACATGTCAGCTTTCTCAGCCTTGGGTTGCCATGTGTAGGAGCAGGAACCGAGTATACGAGGATTTGGGGGCTCAGTGTCTGGGAGGGGTTTTGGGGATACACGGGGCTTTGGGGAAGGATGCAGATACCTATATCTGGGATGTAGGGGGGAGTTCCAGGGAGATTAGACAATGAGCACACTCATACTGGGTCAGACCAACGGTCCATCTAGTCCAATATTCCTGTCTACGACTGTGGCCAGTACTTTTGGCCTGCACCATATCCCCTGGTAATGAGCTCCACAGGTTGACCGTTCGTTGTGTGAAGTACTTCTTTCTTTAGCTTAATTTAAACCTGATGCCTACTAATTTCATTGGGTGGCCCCCTGGTTCTTATGTTACGAGAGGGGTAAAAAAACACTTCCTTATTCATCTTCTCTACACCATTGCTGATTTCATGAACCTCTGTTATAACCTCCCTTAACTGTCTCTTTTCTAAGCTGACCAGTCCTAGTCTTTTTAATCTCTCCTCCTGTGGACATGATTCCAATGGATGTGGTTGACACCCTTCTCTGCATCTTTTTCTACTTCTCATACATGTTTTGTGAGATAGGGTAAATAGAATTGTATGTAGTACACAAGGTGTGGGTATATCAGAGATTTACATAATGGCATTATGGTATTTTCTGTTTTATTATTTTTCCCTTTCCTAATAGTTCCTAACACTCAGTTAGCTTTTTTGTGCTGCTGCACACTGAACAGATGTTTGCAAAGAACTATCCACTATGACTCCAAGATTTCTTTCTTGCATGATAACAGCTAAACAACACTGAACTTTATCTGTCATTTTGTTGCCCAGTCACCAAGTTTTCTGAGGGTCCCTTTGTAACTCTTCACTGTCAGCTTTTTCAAGATAGTGAAGTCTCTTGGCAGAAGTGGATAGGTTGTGAGCAAAAACTGCTATGAGAGGCATAACTTAAGAACAGCTGTACCAGGTCAGGCTAAAGGTCCATCTAACCCAGTATCTTGTCTACTGACAGTGGTCAATGCCAGGTGCCCCAGAGGGAGTGGACCTACCAGGCAATGTGGGAGACTCCCTCTCTGTGATAACATATAGATATCTTATAGATCTGATGATACAAAAGTAGAGCAAGTTAGGCCAAAAAAGAATTTGAAGAGCAACTTGCAAAAGATAAAATAATTTTGCAGTTAGTTTTTAAGTATATCAGAAGCAGGAAGCTTGACAAACAATCAGTGGGGTACTGGATGATCAGGGGGCTACTGGATGATCAAAGTGCTAAAGGAGTACTCCAGGAAGACAAGGCCATTGCAGAGACGCTAATTTAATTATTTGCATTGGTCTTCACTGTAGAGGATGTGATTCCCTCATCTGAGCCATTCCTGCTAGGTGACAAATCTAAGGAACTGTCCCAGACTGAGATGTCAACAGAGGATGCTTTGGAACAAACTGATTAATTAAAATTAATTAAATAGTAATAAGTCACCAGGATCTGATGGTACCCATATGAAATTACATAACTTCTAACTGTGGTATGTAATGGAAGGCCCTCACATAGGTTTTGGACTGCCACTGCACAGCGATCTAATAGAAGGTTAGGAACCATTACTAAAGGGATAGATGAGACAGAAAATATCAAAATGCCATTATATGAATCCATGATATGCCCAAACATTAACTACTGCATGCAGTTTTGGTTGCCCTATCTCAAAACAGATGTATTAGAATTGGAAAAGGTGAAGAGAAGAGCAACAGCAATGATTATGGGTATGGAAAAACTTCCACAAGAGGAGAAATGAAAAATACTGGCACTGTTCAGTTTAGAAAAGAGATGACTAAGGAGGATACGACAGAGGTCTATAAAATCATGAATAGTGTGGAGAAAGTGACTAAGGAGTGGCTAGACTCCATAATCCACCAATGCAAACTTTTTTTTGTTTTTGTGGTTTTGTTATGAGTTTTTTAACCCAATGACAACTACATCCTTAGTCCCTGGAGAAAGACTGCAAATGATGTGTGTTTGTTTCCCCATCTGTAAAATGCTGATGATTATAGCCTCTTTCCTTTCAACCTCTGCAGGAAAAAATCCTCCAGAGCAGCTAACGACTGATAACATATAATGACCCTCCATTGAAGCAGTGAATGTCACTCCTCATGCTTTCAAGGCTACTGCTCTTGGTACGCTTAAAAGCATCAAATACTAATTTAACAACATTTCACTGGAAAACTTGTTTATACTGCAGCCTTTATAAACTGAAGTTTTTAGACTCTCTCTCTTAAAGCTCATTTCTAACTCTGAAGTAAAGGTCTGTCCTTTATGTAACTGAGTCCATGGAGGGACTGGCCCTAATCCTGCAGACACTTATGCATGTGCTTAACATTAGATGCATATCCTTTGAATGTTTGCAGGCACAGGACCACCCCCAGCAATTACAGTAGAACCTCAGCATTACAAATATCCCAGGAATGGAGGTCATTCATAACTCTGAACAAAACATGGTTATTCTTTCAAAAGTTTACAACTGAACATAGATTGAATACAACTTTAACACTTTACTGTGCAGAAGAAAAATACTGCTTTTAGCCATCTTAATTTAAATTAAAAACAAGCAAACAGTTTCCTTACCATTTCAAAACTTTTTTTGAAACTTTCCTTTTTACATTTAATACACTACTGTACTCTATTTGCCTTTTTTGTTATCTCTGCTGCTGCCTGATTACTTATTTCCTGTTCCAAATGAGGTGTGTGTTTGACATGTCAGTATGTAACCCCTGTGTTCATAACACTAGAGTTTCTACTATAGCCACCACACAAAATTCACTTAAAGTCAAGTATTCATTAAGCTAATTTTTCCTACTGGGGATTAGGCTGCTGCAACAGGGACGGAAGGAGCCTAAGGTAACTTCTAGGGAACAAACTTTTAGGCCTGACTGGAGTCTTTGCAAAAGTAAAGTTACACACATACACATAAACCACCCTACTGATCAATCACTGAACAGACATCCAGCTGCACCAAGCAGTGCCCAGGTCGCCACAATCTAGAAACACAGGCCAGAGAAGACAACTCCCATGAGATATCAGGGCCCGGTGGGGAGCTGCATGAGAAATACACATTAGATCAAAGGTAGGCAACCTATGGCACACGTGCCGAAGGCGGCACGCGAGCTGATTTTCAGTGGCACTCACACTGCCTCGGTCCTGCCCACCGATCCGGGGGGCTCTGCATTTTAATTTAATTTTAAATGAAGCTTCTTAAACATTTTAAAAACCTTATTTACTTTATGTACAACAATAGTTTAGTTATATATTATAGAAACAGACATTCTAAAAATGTTAAAATGTATTACTACCATGTGAAACCTTAAATTAGAGTGAATAAAGAAAGACTCGGCACATCACTTCTGAAGGGTTGCCAACCCCTGCATTAGATGTTGCCAAGGAAGATCAGCAGCTCTCAAGATGGACAAATTCTCCACCTCCCCCTAAAGCTAGTTTGGGACATTTTATTAGATATTAGCCCCAGCCAAAGGGAAGTACTCTCTGTAGTCACCTGAGCTGTCACCACAGCCATTAGGAGACAACAACAGCTGCTTTGCTCCCCGCTGGTCTTGCCTGGCATCTGTCTTCAGGCCAGGCTAGCTGTGCGGAGCTCAACTAATCCACCACAAGTGTTCCCTTGCAGAAAATACAACCCAAGAAGAAAAAGCTAGTGGCAGAGACAGCAATGGTATTTAGCTCTGGCTCTTGCTATTCCAGAGGGATTTTTTCTATACCCTTTGAGACAGTAATGGCTAACTGAAGAGGCATCTGGCTGCTCCTGCACCCAAAGCAATCACACTGCACAGCAGACTATTGTCCCTTCCCCTTGCCTTTATCCCAAAGAGGTATGTACCTAACCAGAATGCTCATGTCCTCTGAAAGAAGCTAGTCAATACAGACAAAGAGCAGAGTGCAGTGACCAATTATTCACACCCAGTTATGTGGAAGGAAGAGAGTTGAGGCCTGAGCATCTCTGGTTACAGGCAATTTGCCCTCCTGGAAGATAACTGTAATTCAAGAAAACTAATGCTTTCCATTCCCGGGACCCTGACAACTCCGAGCAGGAAGCCACGGCTCCCCCAACCTTCACATGCTGCAGTTATATTCAACAATTTTTTTCTCATGGACCCACCCCATGCTAACATAATACATTTCTCTCCATAGACAAGAGTGTTTGCAGCCCTATTTCAATACTTAATTTAAGTGAATTTCCATTTGCACCTATGCCACAGCTCGCTGTCTGGTTTCCATTCCTCTGAATGGGCTCAGGGTGGCTGCTCCTTCTCCTGGTCTCTGCTCCAGGTTGGCCATTCTCTTGTCTGCCCAATGTCATTAGGAACTGAAAAGAGAACACAGGCCAGTATTGGCATGTGGAGAACAGACACGGGCAGGCAGGTACCAGGCTTCTGCTTCCTGGAGCCCCCTTCTCTAGTCCCGTCCAGCCTAGCCAGCGCTTGAAGTGATGAGCTCTGGTAAGACACTACAGTACTGCAGGTCTCTCCCTAACCTCATCCCATCCCATGCCTGGCCAGGGTGCTCAGGTCCTCTGAAGGAACAAAAGATGGTTTTCTTTGGCTGTACTTGATATTGTGTCCAGTGACTCACACCCAGTGACTTGGAAGGACAGTTCGGGAATAACAGAGCGTCTCTAGTTGCAAGCAGGTTTTTCCTCCTTTGCATTCAGTTTTGTGGGAGTGGGGTGATGCTTCCATCCCATTAACAGCCAAATGCAGGGCTCCAACCTCCCCAGGACCCATCCCATGCAAACATGAAGCTCTGCTCTCAGGGAGGCACCCTGCTACTCAGACACTGGATAGAGAAACATCATTTACAAAACTGCTCCTCCCCCATCACCAGACAGCAGAGCCATAACTAGGTATTTTTGCACCCGAAGCAAGAATATAAAATTGCACCCTCCCCCAGGGCCAGCTCTTCGGTGGCTGGTCCCTCAGTCCCTCTCAGAGGGAAGGGCCTGCTGTCGAATGCTGCCAAAGAATGAATGAAGGGGTGGTGGAGCCTGTGATTTTGGGGGGTCAACTCATGATTTTTGACTGCTTGGGCTGGTAATGTTGCTTCAAAGATGGTCTTCCGTTCCAGTCCAGTTCCAATCCAGAGAGGGACTCACAGGTTAAGAGAGGAGGGAGGTGCTGGATATCAGAAATGGCCACTAGGGATCAGCATGTGTCCTGAGAATGCTGAGAGTTCAGGTTTGCAGGGCAGGATTGGAGGGGCAGGTTTGTAGAAATTTAGGTGGTGCCCAGAACCCGCGTCCACCCAAACTCCACCTCCCCACCTGCCCAAGGCTCTAGGAGGGAGTTGGGTGAGGGAGGAGGTCTGGGGTGCAGGCCCTGGGCTGGGGAACGAGACTGGGTTGCAGGCTCTGGGAGGGAGTTTGGGAATGGGAGGAGGTGCAGAGGGATGGGGTGCGGGGGTGAGGGCTGTGGCTGCAGATGAGGGGTTTGGAGTGTGGGAGAGGCTCAGGACGAGAGTAGGGGTGAGGGCTCTGTCCGGGGCTGGGAATGGGAGGTTTGGGGTGTTGGAGGGGCTTAGGCAGAGGGTCGGTGCGGGGCAGGGTGAGGGCTCTGGCTGGGACTGGGGATGAGGTGTATGGGGTGCTGGAGGGGCTCAGGGCTGGGGCAGACGGTCAGGGTGCGAGGGGGATGAGGGCTCTGGCTGGGACTGAGGATAAGGTGTTTGGGGTGTTGGAGGAGCTCAGGACTCGGGCAGAGGGTTGAGGATGCGGTGGAGGGGGTGAAAGCTCTGGCTGGGGGTGTGGCCGCTGGGGTAGGGCAGGGAATGAGTTTGGGGTGCAGGCAGGCTGCTCTGGGACAGGGACCAGAGAGGAGGACTCCCCCAAGACCTTTCCCTGCCAGTAGTAGCAAGCTCTGGGGGAGGAGCCCCTTTCCTGCCCCTCCAGCAGCACACTCACCCCCACCACTATCACTGCATGTGCTCCTAGGGCCCCTCTCAGGCCCAGGAATCTCCCAGCCCGACTGTAGCCTCACTAGGGGGTGAGGGATGGGGCTGGCTCCTTGCCCAGCACAGAGCAGGAGCAGTGATTGCGAGGGGGTGTGGGGGGGTGCTGTGCTGCTAGAGGGTCCCATTGGAAAAATGAAAGGGTCTGGGGGGAAGGGCAGGCTCACAGTCAGTCTGACCTGGCATTCGAGATGGTGGGCGCTAGGACCCTGCGGCAGCAGTTGCTGTAGGGAGGCAACATGCAGCTGCTTTACTCTGGGTTCTGGAAGGGGCTGGGGGACACTCGGGAGAGGTGTGGGAAAGATCACCTGGGTTATAAATATCTCTGTGCCAGGTGGCTTTTTTTTCCCCCACCATTTTCTGTGCACCTGAGGTAAGTGCCTCACTCGCCTCGCCCTTGTTACAGCACTGCCAGACAGAACTCTCTGGCTCCTCAGCTCCTGCCAACTGGGATGTCTAGGCAGCTCAGGTCCTCTTCTTCCTGCTCCTCATCGAGCTGGGCTGCTCCACTGGCCTGGACAAGTCCTCGGCAAGCACAGCATATAAACCAAGAGCCATTGCTTCCTGAATTTATGCTGGGGTGTGAGCTTCTATCTTCCCTGCCTCACCTGCTCTAGAGCAAACCTATATTACGAGAGAGAGTCAACAATGATTAAAGCTAAGATTATATCACAGAATTTGTGACTTCCAGAGATCTCAGTGACATTTTCCGCCTCTGCCCTGGGGCAGCAACACTAGAACTGTCAGCCGGTGGGGGCCCCATAGTTATCAGCCACTGGTGGTGGCAGGGGCAGCCTTCAGCTCTCAGCACCCATGGGTGGTGGGGGAACTCCCACAGGCCCATGCCACAACAGATGGAACCCAGAGCACCCAGCTGCTCCAGGCAGCTGGGGGACCCTATAGCTCCAGCCACCATGAGAAGACCTGGGAATTCCCAGTAGTCAGGGGTGACAGGAGGCCCCCCACATGCCCATGCCATTACAGATGCACCCCTGCAGCGTCCAGCCATCACTCCCAGCCGCTGCATGCGGACCCCAGTGCTCTCAGCTGCTGCATGTGGTGGAGGGACCCCAAATGCTTGGGGGGGGGGCAGCTCCCACAGCTGCTGCAGGCAGCAGGGGAACCCAGAGCTCCCATTTGCCACAGGCAGCAACAGGACCCAGGAGCATCCAGCCACTGTGGGCGGGGGCAGGGCCCCACAGTTTCAGCTGCTACAGGCAGCGAGGGAACCCCCCAGGCCTACACCGCTGCATATGAACCCCAGAGCTCCCAGCCGCTGCGGGTGGACCTAGGAGTCCCAAACAGCCGCTGATGGCGTGGGGACCCCCAGCCCCACCTCATTGCAAACAGACCCCTGTAGCAAACATGATCCTAGCCCCCCTCCAGGGGGTCACTGACACAAAAAGCCTACTCAGCAATCACTACTGGTTGGCACCCCATTGCCATCCGCACTTCTACGTTGCTGCTGGCCAAACCCTCCGCCAAAATCGAACCCACTCACCCCCGAACCCAAACTGAACCGAAACTTGCTATAACCTGGTCCCCAATCCGAAACCCCTTAACCCAAACCGCACCCACCCCCCCGCATCGTAACCGTGAGCTCCGAGCCCAGTTCCCCACTCCTACCCCAGGCAGCCCCCAGGAACCCTGCTTCGCACCGGCCGCCCGCCCGCCTCCACGGGCGGATTCGTCTGCAGCTCCCAAACAGCGCGCCGCGCGCGCGCCCGCCTCAACAGGGAGCTCGCTCCAACCCCCCACGCCCGCGGGCCTTCGGCAGGCGTTCGCTGCCCGGGAGCCTCGCGCTCCAGCCCTGGGCGATTGGTCCCGCCTTCCCTCAGCGACGCCCCAACAACAGTCCCTGGCCTTCGAAGAAGATTTTCTGAGCCGCGACGCCTGCCCAACACCGATCTTCCGCCCCCAGGCAGTGGACGGTCCATTGCGCGTGCCAAGCTCATTCAGAAACTGTCAGCTGTCGAACAGCCCATTGGCTTGCAGCATCAGCTCAGTCAGAAAACGGTCACCTAGCCACAGACCATTGGCTGCAGCTGGGTTCAGGAAACGTCAACCTATCGACAGCCCAGTTGGCTGCCCAGCGAAAACAGCGCGCAGTGGGGCCGCCGACCTGTTGGAACTCTCTGGGCGCTTTTTGCCGGCTTTTCGCCAGGCCGGACAGCAGCGCCGCCGCTGCCTACGGTCCTTCTCCGTTTCTTCCACCGGCACCAGACGGAATCGGCGCCGCTCGGCCTCATCTGCTTCTCGCCAGCGTGCGCTGAGCTCTGAATGCAACAGGGCCCTGGAAGGCTCCGCCCAGCGCTGCTTTCAGGAAAAGCGTCACCTGAGGGCACAGCCCCACTGGGAAGATTAGCTGTCATAAAACGTCACTTAGCGAGGGCCCTTATCGGAGATCAGCTTTCCAGAAAAAAAAACATCATCTCAACCAGGACCAATAGCGATTATCAGGGCTCTTTTTTAGAAGGACTGCACTGTTATTGGCCAAATGGGGAGATCAGCTGTCAGAAAACTGTCACTTAGTGGAGGACCCAATTGGGAGATCAGCTTTGCAGGAAAATGTGGGCAGGCCGGCCCCGCAGCTCTAGTTCTTCCTCAGGCGGGCCAGCGGGGAAAGCGGCTCCCTCCCCCCCACCGGGTAAACAGAGGTATTGTCGACACTTGCCAGCAGGACAGCGCTGAGCATGAGACCTTGCTTCCTACAGCTGAGCAGGGAAAGCGCTTGCCACATTTGCAGCACTGCAGCCGCGCATGGGAGTGGTGTTATTATGGGCAGATATCCTGTAGGGAGAGCGAGAGCAGATTTTTGGAGCGACCGTCTGTCAGAAGCTGCAGGTTCTGACCCCCCCCCCCCTCGCTCACTGAAAGCAAATAGCCGTCTTTGTTTTTTTCCTCACAGACCAGCTAAGCAGCCTCCCCGAAACGGACCCCCACCTCCCTCCTGCATGCTGTGCTGCTACTCTCCTCAAGCCCTCTCTTCTAGCTGTGGGCATTCCAAAGAGGGCTCATTCACAGCAAACAGGAGCCACGTTTGTTTTTTTGATCAGCAGCTTCGAGACCCTGGAGTTCAGAACAAAACAAACGGAGGGAATAACAACAAAACAAAGAGCGTAATCTTTACTTAAAAGCATTATGGGATTCATCTGGAGCTCAGTTACAGCATAGTAAGATTATTCCCTATTTACACTGGCACCCCAGCGCTGCAGCACCAGCACTATTCTCTTTATTCCTCTCGTCGAGGTGGAGTACAACAACGCTGTAGCCGGAGAGATGCAGCGCTGTATGTGCCTTGCCAGTCTGGACGGGGAGTGAGTTACAGCACTGTAAAGCCACCACCAGCGCTATAACTCTCAAGTGTAGACAAGGCCAGAGCAGCGCGCCTCACAATCTCCAGTGGGCACTAATCAGCCCCACGCTGCCTTCCAGTCCAGGCCCTGCTGCATGCCTCAACCACCACCACCCCACACCCATTCTGTGGCCAGTCACTCGGAACTGCCGTCACATAACGCGCCTAAGCCATGGGCACCAACACCCTACAGCACAGCCAGGCACCGGCTCAGTTACGGAAAAAAAACAAACCAGCGGTTTAGCTTCTAACCGCCATGAAACATAATCGTGGCACAATACCAAACTTGTGTAATTTCTCTTCTTTAGCTCAGTCTAGGGGTAGGCAATCTATGGCATGGGGTCTGAAGGCAGCACATGAGCTAATTTTAAGTGGCACTCACTGCCCGGGTCCTAGCCACTGATCCCAGGAGTTCTGTGTTTTAATTTAATTTTAAATAAAGCTTCTTAAATGTTTTAAAAACCTCATTCACTTTACATACAACAAGAGTTTAGTTACATACTATAAACTTATAGAAAGAGACCTTCCAAAAAAGTTCAAATGTATTACTAGCCAGTAAAACTTTAAATTAAAGTGAATAAATAAAAACTCAACACTTCATTTCTGAAAGGTTGCTCGTCTCTAGGTTAATCAAAGTGCCGGGCGTACCTTTCCCACCTTGGGCAACAGGCTTCCAGCTTAGGGTGAACCCCCCACCATCAGTGGTGGGCTCCCAAGAAGCTACACTAAAAATATGAGTCCCAGCCCCAAAACTTATTCAAATTTTACACTAGTGTCCCCAAAATGCAGGCTTTTAATATTCAAATAAGATATGCCACTCTCAGTCAACTCCTCTTTACCCTCCAGTGGAAGCTGCCGCCAGAGACAACGCTGATATTTAAATTAGCTAGTAAATCGCTCGGTCAATTCCCTCTGCTCTCCATCAGGTGGCGGAGCTCGCTCACTGACCTTTCTCCCATCAGCTTCAGGCCCCAGGGTTTGCAAATGCATGTCTAGGATTCTAGTGACAGGATATCACTTAATCGTTTGGGTTAGCAGTTGAGGAATGTGGTGCAGCTCTGAGGGGACGTACTTGCATACTTGGGCTGTTATTGCAAAAATACAATTAGAATTTCTGTTAGACAATTGTAAGGGCAATTTATATTTGGCAAAAACCTTATTTAGTGAAAGAAATGCTGGTGTGACAGCGCAGTTACTGGGGCTACAGAATAGTTTCCCTCCTGGGTGAAACAAGAAGTTAGAATTAGAAAATTACATAATTTGTTCCATTGTTGGTACAGGTTTAATTTTGCTTAAGTGCAGGTTTGTTTAGGGCTGACTGTTTTGGTTTATTGGTTTGTTTATTTTGTTTTTTTCGTTAAAGTGGAGTTTTTAATTGACGTTTGCTGGATTGGAATGTCTGACATGCAATACCAGTTTTTACGTAGTTCTGCATATTTTATACAGATTGGCCAGTATTCAACTATTCAATTGCTTTATAGGTGGTTTTAATAGTAGGGCTTACTTATTTTATGTTATTTTATCATCCTGTAGTAGCACTCTTTTTTGATAATTTATGACATTTGTTAATTTTTGTTTTTAAAAACAAAATAGTTTTGCTTAATGTTTGTGTTTTAAATTAAGCATTGTTTACAGTTTCAAATTTTGGTTTCTGATGGGCTATTGAAGAGGATTTGGGATTTAATACTAACATTTGGATAGATTTAGATTATTTATATGGATTTGGACTAAATCCTGTTTACTATTTTATTTTAATAAAAGTGATATTACTGTAAATCCTGGCTGGGGGGAGAGGAGATGAACCTGGCCTTTAACTGAGGAGCAAAGGCATGGTCCCAATGCAGGTGGA